>NC_045964.1:49729704-50029704 GCF_010909765.2 Amblyraja radiata | reverse complement strand
ACAGTTCGCTCCCCTCTACTTTCAGTCTGAAGAAGGTTCATGACCAGAAACATTACCCATACCTTTTCTCCAGAGATGCTGCGGGACCCTTCGAGTTATTCTGACACTTCGTGTCTATATACCAGCATCTGCAGTTCCTTTTTACACAAAAGATGTGCTGAACTTTCTTCAATCGTTGATATGTAATCTGCAGATATGCTAGACTTTGTCGTACGAGAATAGAATAGTGTTGCTTCTCAACATGCACAACTACAAACCCTCCCTCAAAATCTCACTTCGGCTGCAAATTTCCATCTTGGCAAGGCTTTGCCTGGCAGGTTTGAGGGGATGTGAGAGCGGAATGATGGTTGAAGATAATGATGAGATGTGCTAAGAGGGGATTGTGGATGGGAGCTGGGGACGGAGGAGTTAGGAAGGATCAGCTATTTTGGTTGAGGGTCATGGGATGTGGTCAGGGCAGGAAGAGTCTGGGCCAGTGATTGGAGTAAGTCCAGAAGAATCAGGGTAAGTGGGGATTGAGGGAGTTTTGGCGATGAATGTCAGATGTTAGATGTGAGAGTGAGAGAATCAGATGTTGGGTGCGGGGAGTCAGAGGACATGAGGGATTGGAGTTGTGGGGATTGAGGATTTAAAGGTTGGTGAATGGGAGGATCACAAGTTTGGTAGCCTGGGGATTGCAATAATGTGGATTGGAAGATAATGATGAGATGTGATCATGAGGTTTAATGCTGATAAGTGTGAGGTGCTACATCTTGGCAGGACAAATCAAAATAGGACGTACATGGTAAATGGTAGGGAATTGAAGAATGTAGGTGAACAGAGGGATCTGGGAATAACTGTGCACAGTTCCCTGAAAGTGGAATCTCATGTAGATAGGGTGGTAAAGAAAGCTTTTGGTGTGCTGGCCTTTATAAATCAGAGCATTGAGTATAGAAGTTGGGATGTAATGTTAAAATTGTACAAGGCATTGGTGAGGCCAATTCTGGAGTATGGTGTACAATTTTGGTCGCCTAATTATAGGAAGGATGTCAACAAAATAGAGAGAGTACAGAGGAGATTTACAAGAATGTTGCCTGGGTTTCAGCAACTAAGTTACAGAGAAAGGTTGAACAAGTTAGGGCTTTATTCTTTGGAGCGCAGAAGGTTAAGGGGGGACTTGATAGAGGTTTTTAAAATGATGAGAGGGATAGACAGAGTTGACGTGGAAAAGCTTTTCCCACTGAGAGTAGGGAAGATTCAAACAAGGGGACATGACTTGAGAATTAAGGGACTGAAGTTTAGGGGTAACATGAGGGGGAACTTCTTTACTCAGAGAGTGGTAGCTGTGTGGAATGAGCTTCCAGTGAAGGTGGTGGAGGCAGGTTCGTTTTTATCATTTAAAAATAAATTGGATAGTTATATGGATGGGAAAGGAATGGAGGGTTATGGTCTGAGCGCAGGTATATGGGACTAGGGGAGATTATGTGTTCGGCACGGACTAGAGGGGTCGAGATGGCCTGTTTCCGTGCTGTAATTGTTATATGGTTATATGTTATATGGAAGATCAAAGAGTTCCTGGGTATTTGGGGAATAGATTCATCAGGAGAAGCAGTCACTCTCTTGGAGATACTCTCAGTAGAATCCCTAAACTCAAAGCACATCAAGTTTTTATAGTCTTAAGATCAAAGTTGACAGCAGGTGATTCAATATAGATCCAATAGCTACGATGAGCACATTGTAACTGATGATACACCACTGAAGGTTCTAACACCTTTGATAGACATTGTAATTCATAAAGATGGTCTGACAGCTTCTGAGAAAGTGGAATACAGACACCCAACATTAGTGTTGTGGGGGCTGACTCTCCTTAGAACATTAATACCCTAATTATTGATGAACATATGTCTCTGATCATAACAACCTAAGACTGGTCCTGAAGTTTCCTTCATCTCTATCACAATGTTGTGAAATAACTTAAGCTGAATGTGCCTGGTTATTTTTGGCGAATTAACATACTCAGTCTGAAGAAGGCCCCTGATCTGAAACGTCGTCTGCCCATTCCCTCCACAGATGCTGCCTGACTTGCTGAGTTCCTCTAGTGCTTGGTCTTTTGCTCAATTAACATACCCCATTGCCTTATTATTTGGCTGATGCATAGAAGAACATGGCCTCGTCATGTTAGTAGTTGGCACTAAATGTTTACAAAGCTATCCTTTTAATTGCTTACTGCTTACCATGTACATTAGAACAGGTTTTCTGAAGATTGGATCTTGTTCAGATTGATGCCTGCTACATCCACATAATTTTATAACTCCTGAATAATCCCTGAAGAGCCTGTCCCACTTGGACGACCTAATCCATGAGTTTAGAAGACCGTAGATGAGTTGAAACAAATGTCAATGTCGTGTTGACTCGCGGAAGTAAAAGACCTCCTACAACCTCCTACGACTATGTATACGACCTCCTATGACTATGTCCACGACCTCCCATGACTATGTCTACGATCTCCTATGACCCCCCTCGACCTCAGTCTTCCACACCTAAGACCAACTATGACTAGCAACGAGTGGAAAATGATCACATGATTAAAGTATGTCATGTTTGCATTTTTTTTCTCGGGCCAGTTACCGACCTACGACAACGTACGACTACGTACGACTATCTACGACTACCATCACGACCTACTACGACATACCTACGAATAAAAAGTGTCAATTTCTTCCATGCCAACCTTTTTTTTACTCGTGGACATTTTTATCGGGCTGGAAAAAACGCCGCAACCTACTTGAGGCCATGAGTACGCAGAGACCACTCACGAGCATGATGAAGAGTTACGAAGACCTCCTACGACCACGTGGCGACCATGCTGCGAGTATGAGTCAAGGGCAAACTCGACAGAGGTCGCCAATTAGGTCATGAAAGTGGGACAGGAGCTTAACACTGGGCTTGACCAATGATTGTCACACACAGGATAACTTCATCTACCTTCTTTTACAATGCTCAAAACAAATGATGTGACTCTGTGTGCAACTTCCACTGAAATCAAGGAAGAGCCATGAGTCAGGGAAGCACCCGATTGAATTTTCGAATAATGCTAAATGGCGTTGAGATTGTGATTACATTGTAGTCCAGCAAAATTGGATTTTCAATTGCAAAATGCTGAAAGAAAAGTGGCATGCAATTTAGTAACTTGTACAGTTGTTTCCTGTTGCTTCCTTGAGAGTTTGAGCCAATCTGGTAACTCACTAATGGTTGGTGGTAACCTGATTTCTCTGGGCTTGATGCATATAACCCAACCGAAGAAATTCCTTAGCTATTTAATTAAGTTAATTTATCAGCAGTAATATTTCAACCTAATTTCAAAAGCATTCACATATTTCCTGTGTTCTTGAAACCTGCCATTAAAACCAAGATTGAGAACACAATGGCATTTCACGTAGCTTTCTAAAACTTCTCCGTGGATTGTCATCTTGTCGTGGTGGAGAGGCTTGTGTGGTCCTGAGATCCAGAGAGCGATGCCGTCTGGAGCTATGCTCCTGGTAGGGTCACCCATGGCGGTAAGGTCGAGGAGGAGGTCTCTGACAAAGAGCAATCCAACCAAGACCTCAACGGTGGAACAGGCGGAGAATGATGGCTGACTTTAATGGAGCGTCACAACGGCTGGGAAGGCTGATGAAGGCTGCAGCAGAAAAGGGTCCCCGGTTGTCTTGGATTCCATGCAACTGGATTCTGACCCAGATCTGTCAAGGACCGTGTGGTGGCTGTCTGTGCACCAGTTTCCCCACGTTAAACAAAGTCACGCACAGGCGTCCTCCATGAGAGGACACTCATACTCGTTTTGAGTGAACGCCGATGATGAGCTCTCTAAACATCTGGCAAATGCACCAATTAATAATGCAATAATTTACTTACTTTCAACTGGCAAGTGACAAGTTAACAACATCTTTGCTGTCAGCTTACTTTCTACATTTTGGAGATTCTCAGGAGGTGTGCTGGTGGTCTTAGGTGGGACCTGTGATGAGGAATAGTCTGCTGACTGCAGCTCGATAACAGAGGGGAGAGCAACGGAGGAGTGTAGCTCATAGAAGACACCCTCCTCAGTCACAAAAGGCAGAGCATTCTTGATGTGTTGATTGCTACCATTTGATTTTTCTTGGAAGCAAACTAGCTATCTGTTGGACTTGGCATCATCTGTTACCGTGGCTGGCAAGGTGACCGTGAATCTCCATTATTTGGTTGCAGGATACATTCATGTAATGTGTGAATCATTTCCCGAACTGCTCAGTCAGCAGAACCCAAATGCAAGAGGCAGGTGATTGATACATTGTTTACCAGGCTGACCATTAATATGAAGCTTTCAATGAGAACGGTGAGAATGATTATATTTTTATTGTTTTACTGCAGGTGTACAGTGTTATTAACTGCACACACAACACTCCACAAGCCAAGTGACTCTGTATGTTGGTGTAGCACTTCAGCGGGTGCTGTGATACTCGGTAGAGTGGCTGTCCAAGCCTCCTGTGATGTGCCTTAAGATAGTCCCCATTCAAAGTCATGGACGCTGAAAATGGAAATGCCAAGCTATCAGAACAACAGGCATATAAAACTTAAAAGAGACAGAAAATAAATATAAGACAAACAAACCTTAATACAAATGAATGTTTTGAACAGTGACTTAACAGCAGCAGGTAACAGATTAATATTACCCTCGGGCTAGTTCAGACTTCTGATGTTCATCCATTGCTGAGACTCCTGTCTCTTTCCCCTTTGATATTTCTCTTTCAAATGTTCTTCCCTGTCATTGCTACATATACATATTCTTCTGTAAACTTTCTCTACTTCTTTTGAGGGCATGCCCCTAAACCTGTTTAAATGTATTTTGATCACACTATGAAACAGAATATACTATATGGTCTGTTGGCCAGGGACATTATTGCTATTGAGGGAGTGCAGATTAGGTTAATTCCCGGGATGGCGGGACTGTCATATGCTGATAGAATAGAGCAGCTGGGCGTGTATACTCTGGAGTTTAGAAGGATGAGAGGATATCTTATTGAAACATATAATATTATTAAGGATTTGGACATGCTAGACGCAGGAAACATGTTCCCAATGTTGGGGGAGTCCAGAACCAGGAGTAAGCCATTTAGAACAGAGATGAGGAAACATTTTTTCACATAGAGAGTTTTGAGTGTGGAATTCTCTGCCTCAGAGGGCGGTTGAGGCTGGTTCTATTGATACTTTCAAGAGAGAGCTAGATAGGGCTCTTAAAATTAGCGGAGTCATGGGATGTGGGGAGAAGGCAGGGGATGATCAGCCATGATCCCAATGAATGGTGGTGCTGGCTCGAAGGTCCGAATGGGCTACTCCTGCACTTATTGTCCATTGTCTATTGTCTATTGTCACCCATAGCGGGATCGAATCTGGGTCTCAGGCGCTGTAAGGCAGCAACTTTACTGCTGTACCACTGTGCTGCCCACCTTTGCACCATCTTTTTTTTCTTTTTACTGTCCCGTAGTTTTTTGTATGTATAATTTATGTATAATACATGTTTTTGTGTGCTGTCTGAGTCTTTGTACCTGTGATGCTGCTGCAAGTAAGATTTTCATTGTAATTGTGCCTAACTGTACTGGTGCATATGACAATCATTTTGACATGATGCAGGGTCATGACCCATAATGTTGACCATTCTTTTGTCTCCACAGATACTGCTGACCCACTGAGTCCTTCCAGCAGAATATGTTTTGCTCTGACTAGTATGGAAGGCTGAGCACTGAATACAATAGAAGAAGTGCTATAAAATAATCAAGCCACTCTCAAAATTATAATTTTTAATACCATGGATTGTAAGTGTGAGGGTTCCATCAATAAGGAAAGATAGGAATTATTAGCTAAAAAATAAAGTGATGGAAGAACTCAGCAGGACAGGCAGCATTTGGGAAGGGAATTGGACAGCAATGTTTCCAGTTGGGACCCTTCTTCAGATACTACCTGACCTGCTGTGTTCCTTCAGCACTTTGTTTTTGCTCTAGATTCCAGTATCTGCTGTCTTGCAGATTTCCAGGATAGGAAATATTACTGGCAACGTAGGAATGTGGCAACTGAAATTGACATCAATAATGATATTTCACTTCCAGATGAAACCAACTTAACATTGTACACCAAAGTATGTATCTTACATTTTAATCTGATAAGAAAGCTATTATGGAATGGAATAGAATACTTTATTGTCACATCTGACTAGGCACAGTGAAATTATTTGCTTAAATACCCAATGTATACAAATAGCGACCACCCACGGCACTGTCAAAGTTATAAAGCATTCCAGCCCCTCCTTTTGTCCTTCCCCCCCCCCCCCTTCCCCCACACCAGGTCCACATTATCCTTTGTTCTCCCCAGCTCTGAAAGAGCTGATGGGAGATCAGAGATCTCTCAATGCAACTTACAGTTGTGAGATCTGTGGATAGCAACTATTCAATGTCTTTAAAGTGTTTTGAACCTCTGCTTCAAAGAGATAGCTTGTGTGTGCAAATACTGACCATCCAGGAGAGTGGAGAACCAAGGACATTTTCCCCTTACTCTTTTTTAAAGGGTATGAGATTTCGGGCTTGAAGGGTACAAGATGGCGCCTTGTGTACCGGCTCAGTATGGTCTACTATCTCGCACTCTTATACTTAGTATAATTGTGCCTCGTGTATAGAAGGATTGCCACCGAACTGCAATTTCACTGTACTTAGGTACAAGTTACAATGAAGAACCATTGAACCAATGAACCACAGGGTCATTGAAATGAAAGGATGGTTGAATTTACAAGATAAGTAGATGTTAAATGGCAGAATGTAAGGGTGAGATGATACTCACAGAAATTTGTAGGTGATTGTACTAATTTTTCTTAACTAATTAGAGTCATTCCGGAACTTACTGCACTGACTTAGGGCAGTGGTGCAATGCACTTACTGCTGGCTCCTCTGCTGGTTCTTTCAACTGTCGAAGAAGAACTCACTTCCATGGCTGAACATCAAAGCAGATTCTATTTTAGTAAGGCAATGGTCTTTATCATCTTGTCCTGGTAGTTATTACTTTCCAATTAAATGCTGTTCAATTAATAGCCATTGTCCTACTCAATCAGTAAGATATACATTTCAATATCTTCCTCCATTGTCATGCCTTCATGTGATAATTTAGTTTGGTATTTTATTAGATGCTTTGTTGTGGCCCCAGTATAGTTTAATCAGATTTCACCTCACTGACAACCGCAATTATATCTTACTGATTCATCGTGTAAAATAAGGCTACGCTGATTAATGATCCGTTTTTACTTTTCTTGATTTCTTATGATTCTACCTTTCAGAATACTTACTATCTTTTCCACAACTAGTGATCAGCACAGTGGCGTAACAGTAGAGATGCTGCCTTACAGTGCTAGAGACCCGAGTTTGATCCTGACTACAGATGCTGTTTGTATGGCGTTTGCACGATCTCCCTGTGACCGCGTGGGTTTTCTCCAAGT
Source organism: Amblyraja radiata (assembly GCF_010909765.2). Classification (NCBI taxonomy): domain Eukaryota; kingdom Metazoa; phylum Chordata; class Chondrichthyes; order Rajiformes; family Rajidae; genus Amblyraja; species Amblyraja radiata. The sequence continues at coordinate 50,022,215 of NC_045964.1, read as the reverse complement.
GCTCTGGTTGCTTCCCACACCTCCAAAACATGCAGGTTTGCAGGTTAATTGGCTCCTGTAAATTGTCCCAAGAGTATGGGATAGAACTAGAGTACGGGGTGATTGTTGGTCAGCGTGGACTCGGTGGGCTGAAGGTCCTATTTCCATGTTGTATCTCTAAACTAAACTAAACTGAATTAAAGTAAACTAAACTAAACTATTGCAAAAAACACAGATCCACAGTTTCCTTGGTTACTATTCAAAATCTTTTCTCAGGTTAGAACCATGCTTTTCTTTCTCCAGATTCCTTTGGATTTTACATTTTTAATGATTGCCTTGAAATATCAATAATTTATTATTCCTTCAATGCTCCATTTGAAGTTGGTGAGACCGGGATGCTTTACTCACTTTCAATTTCCTCCTTGATGAGTTCTTCATGGCGCTTCTCACCAATTCCTTTTATGCTTTGATTTTAACTATGCATGAGGATGGCTAAAATCCAACTCATTTGTAATTGCTGACACAAAGAAGTCATTAACGACATCTGCTGTTTTGTAATCACTTTTCCACAAGTTCTCCCCAGTTCCCTGAGGCGGCCCATTGCTTCCTTATTTGCATTTACTTCTAATATGTTTACAGAACTCTCTCGCTCTCCCCTTTTCACTGTATGATGCAACATTAACCTCATTATTTATTTATGTTATATTGCTTGTGCTCGTTTAGATATGCAATCAATGTGGGATTTTGTTTTTAAAATCCCTCATACATAACAAACCTTTCTTTGCTGCTCAAACAATCTCCTACTTTCAGACACACTTTATTCGGTAAAATGTCTCTAATTATTCATCTGAAAATTTACGCGTTGTATTTATAATATCTTACAGGTGTATATGAATTCAAAATTTCAAAAGTCTTTTATAGTCACATGTGCAAATTAAGGTACGGTGATATTCGTATTACAGGTGCACAACCTTTTATCCGAAAGCCTTGGGACCAGACACTTCTCGGATTTCGGAATTTTTCGGATTTCCGAATGGAAGATTTTTAGCGTAGATTAAGTAGGTAGCGCGGGCGGCTTGAAAAGTCTGGAGCGGCTGCCTCCTCCCTGGAGACCGGGGAATCATTGTAAATCATTGCTTAAATGTTAGTCAGTTAGTTTGGAGGGATTTTATGTGGTGGGGGGGGTGAAGGGGGAAACTTTTAATTCTTAGTCCCCTACCTGGTCGGAGAGGCGGGGAGCGGGCAATGCCTCACCGGGTCGCCGTGCAGTAAGCTCCGGAGCGCTGTGGCCGCCGACTCCCAACATCGCGGAGCTGGGGGCTGCGGGCGGCGCCGGTTGGAGCTCCGACCCCGGCAACTCTACCCCTGGCTGCGCGGCGCTCCAAATCCAGCGCCGCCTGTGGCCGGACGCCCGCAGCCCCAGCTCCGCGATGTTGGGAGTCGGCGGCCACAGCGCTCCGGAGCTTACTGCACGGCGACCCGGTAAGGCATTGCCCGCTCCCCGCCTCTCCGACCAGGTAGGGGACTAAGAATTAAAGTTTCCCCCTTCACCCCCCCCTTCACATAAAAGCCTTCCAAACTATCTGACTAACATTTAAGCAATGATTTACAGATGTTTAAGTGTCTCCCCGGTCTCCGGGGAGGAGGCAGCCGCTACAGTAGTACAGACCTGGGTTGACCGTGGGTCGTTTCGGGTCAAGTTTGGTGCCAAACGCGAGCTTTGGTGTGCAGACGACATCCTGGAAAAAATGTCCGGGTTTCAGAGCTTTTCGGTTTCCGGAACTCCGGATAAAAGGTTGTGCACCTGTACCATACGGCCATACTAAAAAAAGCAACAAGACACACAACTACATAAAAGTTAACATAAATATCCAGCACAGCGGATTCCCCACATTCCTCACTGTGATAAAACGCAATAAAGTCTAATCTTCTTCTCTCATTTTTCTCCCGCAGTCAGGGCAGTTGAACCATCCGCAGTCAGGACGATCAAAGCCCCCCCCAGCCGACAGTCGAAGCACCCGCGTCGGGGCAGTCGAAACCCCCGAGTCGGGGCAATCGAAGCTCCCGTGTTGGGGCGGTCAAAGCACCTGCAGCTTGGAGCTTCCAAAGTCAGTTTCTAACCAAGGATCACGAGCATCGTGATGGTAAGTCCAGCAGGCTCCCGCGGTTGGAGCTCCCGAATTCGGTCTTCAGCAAAGGCCTCCAGCTCCTCGATGTGAGGCCACAGTGCAGACGGAGATACGATATGGAATAAAATTGCATCTCCATCGAGGTAAGAGATTTTAAAAAGTTTCCCCCCACCCCGCACATAAAACAAGCTAAAGAACATTAAAAACATATATTTAACACATACTAAAAAAAATAACAATGAAGGAAGGGACAGACAGACTGTTGGCGAGGCAGCCATTGCTGTCGCCACCTGGTGGAAGAATTCAATACTCCCATTTTCTTCTACTTTCCAACATTATTTGGTAAAATTACCCTAATTATATCTCTGTAAAATGTACTCTCTGCACTGATGCTATCTTGTAGGTGTGTATGAATTCAATACTCTCATTTCCTTTCTTATCACTTCAAAGTCTATTTTGCTTGTATTTGTCAATCATGCTCGTATTTGGCCATCTTGCTCTTTGCAAGGGATCAGGAGGAGTGGATTTTGGGGTATGCTGATGTTGGTGGCGGACAAATGAGAATCGGTGTTTATGTATTGGGAAGGAAGAAGAAACAATTTAGAAAGAACGTCCTGAAGGGAAACTGAGCCAATTTGGAGAGAACCCTGGAGGCTTAGTTGAAAATAATGAAAAAAAGCATACTCCAAAATTCTATTCCCATTGTGTGGGAGATGTACAGCTGACCTGAAGCTAGAGAATGACGGACCAAGGTTTAACATGTCGCTACCAGAATTGAGGTTGGAAGCAGTGCAGGAATTTGTTCAGTCGATGGTCTGCCCCCTATGATGAAGACTGAGAGATCAAGAAAGGGTAGAAAGGTGTCAAAGATAGTCCGAGTAAATTTGAGGGCAGTGTGGAAGTTAGTAGTAAAGTTAATTTAATCAACAAATTCTGCACGGTTTTGGAGACAGCCTCAATGCAGTCATCGATGTGGCAGAGAAAGAGTTTGGGGATGGTTTTAGTGTACGTTTGAAACAGGACTGTTCAACGCAACTGGCAAAAAGGCATGGGCCCCATAACTAGGGCCCATGCGAGTGCTCATATCTACTTAAAGAATGTGAGAGGAATTAAAAGAGAAGTTGTTGAGGGTGAGGACAAGTTCTGCCAAACAGAGGAGAGTGTTAATAGAGGGAAATCGATTGAGTTTAAGTTCACGGAAGAACTGGAGGGCCTGAGACCGTCTTGGTGGGGGAGGTGTGTAAAGGAATTGGACGTCCACGGTAAAGATGAGGTAATGGAAGGCTAGGAAGTTAATGAAGAGTTGTAGGGTGTGTGGGGTGTCTCAGATGTAGGTCAGAAGGGACTGGACAAAGAGGGGTAGGATGGAATCAAAGTAGCTGGGGATGAGTTTTTTGTGTGGAGCAGGCAGAAACAATGAGACTACCAGGGCAGTTCTGTTTGTGTATTTTGGAAGGAGAAAGAAGCAGGCAATGCGGGGCTGGGGAAATTATAAGGTTGAAGGCTGTGGAAGGGAGATAGCCTGAAGTGATGAGATCGGAAACAGTCTAGGTAATGATGGCTTGGTGTTCAACTGAGGGGTCATGGCCAAGAGGTAGCAAAGAGGAGGTGCTCAAGAGCTGCAGCCTGACATTCTTAGAATAGTTCCCGTTCATAGAATGGTTGCTAATTTTGGTCTGGATTGAACCACACAATATTAATGAATGTATGGATAAACCCCAGGGGGCGCTGTCCTGTACGGCTGCCAGTCCTGCAGCTGTCCGTTTTTATCACTTTTTAAAAAATATTTAGTACGTTAAGTGTGTAGTTGGGGGTCTAATCTTTTTATGTGTGGGGAGTGGGGGGGGGGGGGGGGGGGGGGGAGGGGGAAACTGCTTTTCAAGTCCCTACCTGGTCGGAGAGGCTGCCTTCCTCCGAGCAGCACCTTCGACCCATCCTCGTGGCCTACCAGCGGGGCCTGGAGTGGCGTTTCCTGAGGGGACCTGGCCAGAACCTCGGCTTCGGCGGTGGCACAGCGCTGGAGCGCTATCGCGGAGCGGGCGATGCCTTGCCTGGGTCACCACGTTGGAACTCCGGTATGCTGGGATCTGCCGAATGAATATAGCGGAGGTGCAGGCCTGTGGAGCGGACAGCTGCGGGCGGCGGCGCTGACTTTAACATCGCGAGCCTGGGATCTCTCACCGAGATCGCCAGTGGTGGAGCTCCATCCAGCGCTATGGAAGCCGCGGTCTCCAGTAAGGAAGCGGCCGTTCCAGGCACCCCAAGCTGCTGAGAGGGTTCTCCCGACGTCGGAGCACCATCACCTGGCGAGAAGGGACTGAAACATCGGGCCTCCGTAGCGGCGACTGTGGAGGCCTCAATAGGCCCGACCATGGGTGGACAAGAGGATGGGGACTGGACTTTGTGCCTTCCCCCACAGTGGGAACCATTGTGGGGGGATGTTTTTGGATAGATATATGAAGAAGTGGAATTTAGAAGGACATGGGCCAAATGCAAGCAAATGGGACTAGCCCAAAATGTCAAATTGGTTGGCTGTGACAAGTTAGTCTGAAGGGTCTGTTTCCATGTTGTATGGCTCTATGACTCAATGACTCCATGACTCCAAAGTTTTCAGTCAGCTTCCCTTTCTCTTCTTCTCTTCTATCAGCAGCTGTGAACTCCGTTTGTAGTGTCGACCTGTAATAAAATAAACATAAGCAGTGTGCATTTCCTCTGCAGAGTGTTTAGTTTAGTTTAGAGATACAGCATGGAAACAGGACTTTTGGCCCACCGAATCAGCGCCGCCCAGTGATTCTCTGTATATTAGCACTATCATACACACAAGGGACAATTTACAATTTTTTTAACCGAACCTACAAACCTACAAGTCTTTGGGGTGCGGGTGGAAACTGGAGATCCTGGAGAAAGCCCACGCGGTCACGAGGAGAATGTACGCACTCCATACAGAACCTGGCGGACTGGTGCGCACGTAACAACTTGTCACTAAACACCTCCAAGACCAAGGAGCTGATTATTGACTTCAGGAGGTCCCATAATGGAGAATACACCCCAATCTCCATTTACGGGGAAAGTGTGGAGAGAGTGTCCAGCTTTAAGTTTCTGGGCACTCACATTTCAGAGGACCTCACATGGTCCACCAACACCGCTGCGCTGGTCAAGAAGGCACAGCAATGACTGTTCTTCCTGAGGACATTAAAAAAGACTGGTCTGCCCCAACAGCTGCTGACAACCTTCTACCGCTGCACCACAGAGAGCATATTAACGTATGGCATCTCTGTGTGGTATCTCAGCTGCACGGAGGCGGAGAGGAGAGCTCTTCAGCGCGTCGTCCACAGAGTGCAGAGGATTATTGGGACACAGCTACCAGTCTTGGAGGGCATCTACCACACACGGTGCCTCAGGAAAGCCGTCAGCATCCATAAAGACTCCTCACACCCTTGTAACGGACTGTTCGAACTACTTCCCTCCGGCAGACGTTACAAGGCCTTCCACGCCCAAACCTCCAGACTCAGAAACAGCTTCATTCCCAGAGCTATAGCGGCTCTAAACCTGAAGCAGCTGAGTGCCCCACACCCCCCCTGGACTGTCTCCCTCAGATTGTCACGTCGCACAGTTTAATTAAAAAAATTTTTTTGACATCGGTTGGAAGCTGCATACCAAATCTTGTTGCACTGATGTGCAATGACAATAAAAGATATTATTATTATTATTATTATTATTATTATTATTATTATTATTATTATTATTATTATTATTATTATTATTATTATCATCATCATCTCTGGCCCTGTAAGGCAGCAACTCTACCGCAGCACCACCGTGCAGCCCAAACTGAAAGATGAGCATATGCAGGTTTGTGAGTAGCTCTAAAATAATCTTACGTGAATAAACTACTCTTTGACACAAAACACAAAGTGTAGGAGGAAATCAACGGGTCAAGCAGTGGAGGAAAATGGACAGATGCCATTTTAGGATGGCATCCTTCCTCAGACTTCATCAGACCAGCATCTGCAGTCTCTTGTGTCTCTATCCCTGACACATTTGGTTTGAGTAATTTATTTCAAGGTAGAGCAGCCAGTGGAAAGGCATATCATAACACCGATGAAGTGGAAGTTCCTTGTTCGAAACAATGCTCACAAATTCGCAGTGGATTGCGGGAGAGCAAGTTTACTATTCAACCTCCAAAATCTTTAGCATTCATCTGGTGTTCAAGCAAACATTCCACAGTTAAAAATTCCTATGCTCACCTTTCCAAACTCTGCAATGAATCTTCATACGCAACAATAAAATTCCAAAGCTGGAACCATCTGCTTTTGTTTCAGTGCCTGATAACCAGTGTAGCTCTCAGCTATATGCATCATTTGTTTAAATTAATAATTTCACAGTCCATACACACAATGCACATTGAAGCAATGTCCTAATTGCTACTATTCTTCGACACTTCAGCTGATGCTGATACGGCATGATAATTGATCGACTTAAAGCCTATTCCTTGTTAAATTTACTTCATACTGGAATTTGAAAATATATGATCTGGTCACAGCTTCAATTTTGGCTCGAAACTACGAAATTATTGAAAAATAATTCTTATATGACTCAATTCCCCACACTGGGGGAACCGAGTTGGTTAGAGATGAGAAAGAGATCCCAACGGTATGGGTTTTGTGATGCTTGTTATGGAGATATGGGACCTTTCATTGACGTATTTAAATTGGATGCCTGTTTTAACTTTTTCAGCAGAAACGTTAGACTTGGTGCAGCCAGGAGTGGGAGGTGGGAGGCAGGAAGCAGAGGAGCAAGAAATAAGCTGCAAGAAGTACTCAGTGGGTTGAGTAGCATCTGTTCAGGCAAAGGGATCGTCGACATTTCAGCCTGAGACCCTGTTTCGTGACTGAGAATGGACGGGGAAAATAACCAGTATGTAGAAGTGAGAGCAAGGGGTGAGACGGAGGTGATGGGTGGAAATAGATGAGGGAGTGGAGGATCAGCAGATGGAGTCAGGTGGGGGAGAAGGAGAGCATGATTGTTGAGGCAGTGGCTGGTGGATGATGGAAGAGGTAATGTGTGAAAATAACGGGATGGGTTGGGGGTGGTGGGAGGTGGAGAAGGGGCTGGTGAGAGGTGGAGGAGAATGATAGGGAGGGAGACCCTGGTGGGAGTATGAAAATAACAGAGGGGGAGTGGTCTATCTGAAATTGGAAAATCCAATGTTCTACCCAAGCAGAATTTGATGAGCTGTACTTCTAGATTATATTTGGTCTCAAAGAGGTAGTAGAGGTGAGAAATTGATGTGGGAATGGGAAGGGGGCTGTAATCACATGCTCAGGATGGCCATTGCAGACTGCAAAATGGTTCCTTATGCCCTTGTCCCACTAATGCCCCTGTCCCACTTGATCGGCACCTGCAACCTCCGGGAACCTGATCGGAAACCTCTGGAGACTTTGCGCCCCGCCCAAGGTTTCCGTGCGGTCGCCGGAGGTTGCAGGTGGTTGCCGGAGGTTGCAGGTAGTGGAAGCAGGTAGGGAGACTGACAAAAACCTCCGGGAACCTCACGGAACCCTTGGGTGGGGCGCAAAGTCTCCAGAGGTTTCCGTTCAGGTTTCCTAAGTGGGACAGGGGCATAAGTCTACGCTTGGTTTTTCCATTTTAAAATGTCCACATCGTGAGCACTGAATGCAGTACATGAGGAGCTGTACTTGAATTTCTACCTCACCTGCAAAGCCTGTTTATGTTCCTGAATGGAAGTGAGGGGGGAGGTTTAGTTTAGTTTAGAGGTACAGCATGGAAACAGGTCCTTCAGCCCACCAACTCTGCACTGACAAACAAATAACCGTGCACTAGCTTTATGCTTCACACTAGGAACAATTTACAAAAGCCAATTAACCTACAAACCTGCACATCTTTGAGATGTGGGAGTAAATCAGAGTACTTGGAGAAAATCCATGTGGTCACAGTACAAACTCCGTACTGACAACACCTAGAGTCAGGATCAAACTTGGATCCCTGGTGCTGTGAGGTAGCATCTCTGCCCGCTGCACCACTGTGCCCACTCCTGGTGGATGGGACAAGTGTTGCACCTTCTTCAGGGGGCATGGTGGCAATGGACAAGAGGGACAGGGAGTCACAGAGAAGGTGATCCCTGCAAAAAGCAGAGAGGTTGGGAGGTGGGAAGCTGTAGCTACTGGTGGGATCCCGTTGGTGCTGGCGGATGCAGGGAATGCTGGCTTCACAAGGACTCCTGGTGAGCAATGGGGAAGGAGCGCACTTCCCACAAAGCCCATTCTTCCCAACAGAGCTTTCAAACTCCTTGTTGTGATTACTTTGAGACAGGAGGCATCTCTCTTTGAACAACACATAACATCATATCCAACTTCATTAGGCCTTTCAGGCACATTCAGATGATGCTTAATTTTACAGGGTTGGACATCCCAGATATCTCCACCTACAAAGGAATTATTCCAATACCTGTTAAGTAAGTAGCTAATGGGAAAAGAGAAAATATGTATACAAACTGTAGAGAACTAGTATAGATAACTGGGGCTGGATATGTAGCAATGATATCCACAGTTAATACAGTATGTGTAGTAAGGAACTGCAGATGTTGGTTTATACTGACGATAGACACAAGGTGCTGGAGCAACTCAATGAGTCAGGCAGCATTTTCTGAGATCCTGCCTGACCTGCTGAGTTGCTCCAGCTCCTTGTGTCTATCCACAGTTAATACTGTATGACAGATGCAGCAGGACTTGGTTAACAGATAGAACAGTTGAAAGGTAATATACTGTGGGTGGCAGCAATGGGATTTAAATATGCTGACACATCACTAAGATAGGGGAAGATGCAGCACAAGTATTCCGTAAGGAAGTTATATACCTAGGCCTTACGAGGGGACAATAAATAGAAATACAGTCAGTGTGTGTAATATTTCTCAGGGAGAGCACAGGGAACACGTGTGTGTGGTGTCTATTCCAACTGGCTGTTGTTCCAGGTACCGGGTGGCATTCTGCAGTTAGTCAACTATCAAGTCCCCAGTTGGATATCGACTCAACAACAGAAGCAGTGGAGTCAGGATACACAACCTGACTGCCACCTAAGATCGATCGCTGCCCGTAGCCAGTCAAGTGGATCAGATACACCAAGACGCCTGGGAACATATATTATAGGGCTTGTTCTTCATGCTGCACATCAGCTGAAGAATAATACTTTTGCCTTATACCACGTGCATGTTATTAAACAGCATAGACAGAGAGCTTGAATAGCATAGAACAGAGAACAGTACAACACAAGAATAGGCCCTTTAGCCTATAATGTCTGTGCTGAACATGGTGCCAAGTTAAACTAATCTCCTCTGCCTGCTGATCCATATCCCTCCATACCTTCCATACGTATGTGCCTATCCAAAATCTTAAATGTCACTATCATATTTGCCTCCATCACCAGCACTGGCAGCACGTTCCAAATACCCATCTCTCTCTGTGAAAAAAAATAGTCCTGCACATCTTCTTTAAATAGTCCTGCACACTCGCACTTTAACGCTGTGCCCTCTAATCTTTGACATTTCCACGTTCAGAGAAATGTTCAGAGTGTCTACCCAATCTATGCCTCTCACAATTTGATATACTCATCATGTTCTATCAGTCTGAAGAAGAGTGTCGACAAAACGCCACCTACTCATGTTCTCCTGAGATGTTGCCTGACCCACTGAATTGTTCTAGCACTCTGTGTCTTTTTTTTTGGAAAAGAGTATCTGCAGTTCCTTGTTTCTCCATGTTCTATCAGCTCTTTTGTTTTACAATGTTGAGAGCAAGATTCATCTTCTGGTACCAATCACCTAGATTATCGATCTCCCTCCAGTACTCTGGTGACTCGTCATTTGGAAATATCTAGAAATATCTGCAAATCTGTCTATAAATATCTATAAATACCTGCAGCGTTTTTAGTTCTTTCGGTTTTCTAGATACCTTAACCTCCCATCCTATTCCACGCACTCCATGTGGACCAACTGAAAATGGACCATCACTTTGTTCACATCAACCGTATCACCTACAAAGATAACAGAGTGGAGGTAGTGCAATATTGCTGTAAGCAGTGGTTGAAGATATTAATCTGGTCAGAGTTTCTGGAGAAGCCCGTTTAGATCCTGCTAGCTACATATTTCTTTGTAAATTAATGTCATCATGCAGGACGATTCGGTATGATGCAAAATACAATGCATAGGGAAATTTTTAGTGCTGTATTAAGAGCATATATAATTGTTGTTTCTGATGTACTGGGTGCTAACGGCAAGACTAGAGTGTTCAGTTAAAAAATCTCTAAGACAACTAATTGGATTCTTGGGGTGTGATTTTTTTTTAGAGAAAGGGGAAGGATTAGACCATTCGGCCCATCAACTCTACTCCGCCATTCACCAGATAAACTAGACTGTCAGCATTAATTGTAACTGTTTATTTTCAGCTGTATAAAAAAAATTCTGTTCCAATATTTATCCAAACTTTTATTTTGTTGATTATATCTCCACTAACATAATGTAATTTATGTCCTTTGATCAATATCGTTGATTATATTTGCGAGGAAGGGTATTGTCTGATTGCCTTAATGCTGGAGTTGTTTCCACTTAAAATGTAATCTAGTTTGGTCAAGCCATTGTTTCAGAATTAAATTCCCAAATATATTGTGAGACTGAGATATTTGTTGCAGTAGATTTATTTTTCATAAGGGACTAATTATCCAGTCCATGCAGAAAATGAGTAAGTTGAAGCAAATAAATGAGAATACTCTGTTTCAGGCTGCATTGATTTTCATTTATTTTGATTAAAGCTTGAATGTAATCCTAAGACATTCTTTCGAAATTCTAGCAATACGCAACTCAATTTAGCTTCATTTCAAATGACAAAACCTGAGGATGTTTGTTATTAAATTTCAGGACAAGGATAACTAGATCAGATCCATGGCCTATAGATTGGTTGACAGCTACACCCAAGGTCAGTTAGTCAGTCAACAGATGAGTCAAAGTTTAAAGGAGACGCGCGGGGCAATTTTTTTTATTCAGAGGGTGGCGATGCCTGGAACATGTTGCCGGTGGTGGTGATCGAGGCAGATGGTATAGTGGCTTTTGAAAGTCTTTTGGATAGGCAGAGGAGGAAAGCAGGGAATGGAGGGATATGGGTTTATGTGCAGGCAGATGGGCTGAGCAGCATGTTCGGCTCAGACATTGTGGGCCCAAGGGCCTGATCTTGTGCTGTACTGTTTCATGTTCTATGTCCAACAATTTGATTTGTGGACAATCATACATGGGCGATGAAACCAGTTGAAAGTGAGGCCCATGAACAACCAGACAGTTGGAAAATCAGCCCAGTCAATCTTCGCACCATTGAACAATCAGCCCCTGAAACAATCAGACCAGTCAACAACTAATCCCTGTTAGAAATCAGACCCAAGGGCTATCAAAGCAATTGAGAACCAGGCCATGGATACTCTGGTTCAATGTACATGTACAATGAGACTCATCATTATTCACGCTAGTTAATCTAACTCATGGACCCTCACTCCCATTGACAATCAGATTCAGGGACAATCAGACCGGCTCACAATTAGATCGGCTCGCAATTAGATCAATCAGATCAGATCAGCTCACAATCAGATCAGCTCACAAACAGACCAGCTCACAAACAGACCAGCTCACAAACAGACCAGCTCACAATCAGACCAGCTCACAAACAGACCAGCTCACAAACAGACCAGCTCACAAACAGACCAGCTCACAATCAGACCAGCTCACAATCAGACCAGCTCACAAACAGACCAGCTCACAATCAGACCAGCTCACAATCAGACCAGCTCACAATCAGACCAGCTCACAATCAGACCAGCTCACAATCAGACCAAACAACAGTCAGCCCCATGGCCAATCACACCACTTGACAAACAAAACCATGAATAACCAGCCCAAGATAAATCAGAGCAGGTGACAATCAGGCCCTTGTTAAATAAGACCAGTTTCTAAACAGACCCATGAACAATCAGAGCAATTGGCATCACATTTTTGAATGGTTAGATTCCTGCTCAAACAAGTCCAGTGATTAATCAGATATTTGACAATCAGATGTGTGAACAACAAAACTCAAGGATAACTAGATCAGTCATCAATCAGAATTACGGACAATCAAATCAGTTGACAATCAGACCTATTGGCAATCAAATCAGTTGATTATCAACCCGTCTACATTGGCCCTGTGAGCAATCAGACTTGTGAACAATCAGCCACAGGCAATCAGCATCAGATTGGAAAGAATAAATGGCAGCACTGTGGCATGCTGTCTCACAGTGCCAGAGTCCAGGGTTCAATCCTGACCTTGGGTGCTGTCTATGTGGAGCTTGTATGCTCTCCCAATACGTTTCCTCTTGGGTGCTCCAGTTTCTTCCCATGTCCCAAAGATTTGTGGGTTAGTTGCTCAGTTGGCCTCTGTAAATTGTCCCTAATGTGTAGGCAGTAGATTGAGAAAGTAGGATAACATAGTACTAGTGTGAAAGGATGATCAATGGTCACTGTGGATTCCTGTGGGCTGAAAGGTCAGGAATTTTTATACTGTATCTCAAAACTAAACAAAATGAGAGTGAGCTGGGGTTGAAAGGGACCAAGAATTGGATAGGAAGTAGTGGGTGGGGTGAGGTGGGGGTGCAAATAATTAGAATGAGAGTGAAGGTGGGAGTGAGAAGTTGGAGCAAGAGGTGAGGGGAAAGGTGACAAAGGGAGCTAGAGATTGGTACTTGGGTGAGGAGAGGATGAACATGAGAAGAGGAAAGGTGTTCTCCACAGATACTGCCTGTCTGTTGACTTACTTCAGCAGTCTGTCTTTTTTGTGCTCATATGTACATAATATGCCATTTACCTTTCCTGTATTAGTGTCACAACTCTGTGTACTATCTCCAAAGGATCAGAAGTCTAGCCAGACTGGAGCCTAGCAACTTTGGCTTGCTTGTCTGAAACCTGAACTATCATTAGAGCTGCAATATAAATAGGCTCTGTGCTTTGCAGTATCTTGCCTTCTTCCCCATTTCCAGAATTTTTGATGTGTTGGTTTATAATTTATGATTTTCTCCGTGGTTTGAAAAATAATTCTAACTTGCATCATTTGTAACCAAAGCCCTTTTTCCCTTCAATGTGTTATTCAGAATGGAACTTAGCAATGGAACAACTCACATTTTGTAAATGCAAATGCATTCTAACCATTAAAAATTTGACATCATTCTATTAAAGTTAATTTGGAAAATGAAATCGTGTAAGCTATGTCCTCATCTCAAAAGAAGCAAATGGCTGTTTCTTTCTGAATGTTCCACCAATAAATACCTCTTGTCAGGTACAGCCAGAGTTCAAATATGTGCCTGTTTTCTTAATGAACACTGACAGCAATTGCTCAATTTGTGCAGGATTTCAGGATGATTTTAACATTGCAAAAATAAGAATTGTCTTTACTTCTTTCGGATGTTAATATAATTTTGTAAATAACTTGTGCTAAGCTTCCCCCAGTCTAGTTTTAGAAACATAGAAAATAGGGGCAGGAGTAGGCCATTCGGCCCTTTGAGCCTGCACCGCCATTCAATATGATCATGGCTGATCATCCAACTCAGTACCTGTACCTGCCTTCTCTCCATACCCCCTGATCCCTTTAGCCACAAGGACCACATCTAACTCCCTCTTAAATATAGCCAATGAACTGACCTCAACTACCTTCTGTGGCAGAGAATTCCACAGATTCACCACTCTCTGTGTGAAAAATGTTTTTCTCATCTTGGTCCTAAAAGATTTCCCCCTTATCCTTAAATTGTGATCCCTTGTTCTGGACTTCCCCAACATCGGGAACAATCTTCCTGCATCTAGCCTGTCCAACCCCTTAAGAATTTTGTAAGTTTCTATAAGATCCCCCCTCAATCTTCTAAATTCTAGCGAGTACAAGCCGAGTCTATCCAGTCTTTCTTCATATGAAAGGCCTGACATCCCAGGAATCAGTCTGGTGAACCTTCTCTGTACTCCCTCTATGGCAAGCATGTCTTTCCTCAGATTAGGAGACCAATACTGTACGCAATACTCCAGGTGTGGTATCTCCAAACCCTGTACAACTGGAGTCGAACCTCCCTGTTCCTATACTCAAATCCTTTTGCTATGAATGCTAACATACCATTCGCTTTCTTCACTGCCTGCTGCACCTGCATGCCTACTTTCAATGACTGGTGTACCATGACATCCAGGTCTCGTTGCATCTCCCCTTTTCCTAATCGGCCACCATTCAGATAATAGTCTACTTTCCTGTTTTTGCCACCAAAGTGGATAACCTCACATTTATCTACATTATACTGCATCTGCCATGCAATTTACTACTCACCCAGCCTATCCAAGTCACCTTCCAGCCTCCTAGCATCCTCCTCACAGCTAACACTTTGCCCCAGCTTCGTGTCATCTGCAAACTTGGAGATGTTGCATTCAATTCCCTCATCCAAATCATTAATAAATATTGTAAATAACTGGGGTCCCTGCACGGAGCCTTGCGGTACCCCACTAGTCACTGCCTGCTATTATGAAAAGGACCCGTTTACTCCTACTCTTTGCTTCCTGTCTGCCAGCCAGTTCTCTATCCACATCAATACTGAACCCCCAATACCGTGTGCTTTAAGTTTGTATACTAATCTCTTATGTGGGACCTTATCGAAAGCCTTCTGAAAGTCCAGATATAACACATCTACTGGTTCTCCCTTATCCACTCTACCAGTTACATCCTCGAAAAATTCTATAAGATTCGTCAGACATGATTTACCTTTCATAAATCCATGCTGACTTTGTCCAATGATTTCACCACTTTCCAAATGTGCTGCTATTCCATCTTTAATAACTGACTCTAGCAGTTTCCCCACTACCGATGTTAGACTAACTGGTCTGTAATTCCCCGTTTTCTCTCTCCCTCCCTTTTTAAAAAGTGGGGTTACATTAGCTACCCTCCAATCCTCAGGAACTACTCCAGAATCTAAAGAGTTTTGAAAAATTATCACTAATGCATCCACTATTTCTGAGGCTACTTCCTTAAGTACTCTGGGATGCAGCCTATCTGGCCCTGGGGATTTGTCGGCCTTTAATCCATTCAATTTATCTAACACCACTTCCCGGCTAACCTGGATTTCACTCAGTTCCTCCATCTCATTTGACCCCCCGGTCCCCTGCTATTACCGGCAGATTATTTATGTCTTCCTTAGTGAAGACAGAACCAAAGTAGTTATTCAATTGGTCTACCATGTCCTTGTTCCCCATGATCAATTCACATGTTTCTGACTGCAAGGGACCTACATTTGTTTTAACTAATCTTTTTCTCTTCACATATCTATAAAAACTTTTGCAGTCAGTTTTTATGTTCCCTGCCAGTTTTCTTTCATAATCTATTTTCCCTTTCCTAATTAAGCCCTTTGTCCTCCTCTGCTGGACTGAATTTCTCCCAGTCCTCTGGTAGGCTGCTTTTTCTGGCTAATTTGTATGCTTCATCTTTTGTTTTTGATACTATCCCTGATTTCCCTTGTTATCCACGGATGCACTACCTTCCCTGATTTATTCTTTTGCCAAACTGGGATGAACAATTTTTGTAGTTCATCCATGCAGTCTTTAAATGCCTTCCATTGCCTATCCGCCGTCATTTTAGTCAATAAAGTACTGAATCACGCATGAGCAACTAAACTTTATTTTGGATAACACAACATTAATTCACCTATACAATACCTAACCATTCGATCCAAGTATCTGCTTGGCCAACCCTTCCAGCCTCGTGTAAGCAAAGACACTCCAAAAGGTTATGCAGTCCCATGCGTTCTTCCAGAAGATTGACATTGGACCTCGTGGGAGCTATCTTTTATAGGTCCCCGAACCTCGAGTGGCCAAACCACATGGAGGTGGTTTCTATACAGTCCAATAACACATATTGATTATGACAGTACATGCTTGACAATTCCCTAACCCAATAATATAGTAACTAATACATCTAGGAGCTTCTAGAAAGAAGCTAATACAGATGAATAATGCAACATGTGCCTTGAGATTCAGACAACCCAGACAAAGCTTAACATTTCAACCAATCAACAACTATCCAAATAAGGCTTCACAACATTGTTTACACTATGTATATCTGGTTTGCATTGACCCAATCAGTTCCATGCTTTACATCTTATTGTAGGACTTCTGCATATGTTCCATTCTTTCTCTGCAGCTCTTCTCTAGGCCACAGACAAACTGGCGCTATTCAGCAGCTTGTCTCAGTTCTGCAAAGGCACATTTAACTTGACCAAAATGGCCTAGCAGCAGCACAGAAACCAACTTTTTACCACAGAGTTGACTTGCTTGTCAAACTTTAATGCGGAGTCAAATGTCACACCAAGGTTTTTGAAGTGCGGTTTGACAAAGGAGATTCGGCTTCCAAGGCTGCCTGTTATCGTTTGATGGGGTCGGAGGGGCCGAGTAGGATGACCTCAGACTTGCTCTCGTTGTTGGAGGAAGTTCTGAGCCATCCAACATTTTAAATCATCAAGGCAGTGCATGAGGCTGTTTAAATTAGACCGGTTGTTGGGTTTCAGGGGGAGATAGAGCTGTGTATCATCTACATAGCAGTGGAAATAAATGCCACACCTTTGAATGACTTGACCGAGGGGGAGCATGTAGAGAGAGATGATAATGGGGCCTAGGATGGAGCCTTGTGGAACCCCGCAGAAAAGGCTAGCTGGTTAAGGGGTTGGACAGGCTAGATGCAGGAAGATTGCTCCCGATGTTGGGGAAGTCCAGGACAAGGGGTCACAGCT
The DNA here is from genome assembly GCF_010909765.2 of Amblyraja radiata. NCBI lineage: Eukaryota > Metazoa > Chordata > Chondrichthyes > Rajiformes > Rajidae > Amblyraja > Amblyraja radiata. Next base: position 50,005,281 of record NC_045964.1, on the reverse strand, counting down.
TAAGGATAAGGGGGAAATCCTTTAAAACCGAGATGAGAAGAACTTTTTTCACACAGAGAGTGGTGAATCTCTGGAACTCCCTGCCACAGAGGGTAGTCGAGGCCAGTTCATTGGCTATATTTAAGAGGGAGTTAGATGTGGCCCTTGTGGCTAAGGGGATCAGAGGGTATGGAGAGAAGGCAGGTACGGGATACTGAGTTGGATGATCAGCCATGATCATATTGAATGGCGGTGCAGGCTCGAAGGGCCGAATGGCCTACTCCTGCACCTAATTTCTATGTTTCTATGTTCTATGTTTCTATGGTGAAGAGAAAGAATTGCCTATGCTGGTAAAGAAACTCCTGTTTTTTAGGTAGGAAACGAACCAGTCAATTAGGATGGTATGGTCCACTGTATCAAACGCTGCGCTGAGGTCGAGAAAGAGCAGGATAGCTCAGGCGCCAGAGTCGATGGTGAGAAGCAGGTCGTTATGTACCTTCAACAAGGCAGACTCTGTGCTGTGGTGGGCCCTGAAACCTGATTGGATGGAATTTTGGTGTAGGTAAGGCATTAGTTGGTCTAGAATTAACTTTTCAATTACTTTTGAGAGGAAAGGCAGTTTGGAAATAGGTCTGTAGTTACTAGGCAAGGTGGGGTTTTTTCAGGAGTGGCTGAATCACCGCATGCTTGAAACAGGTTGGAACAGTGCCAGTGGCCAGAGAACTATTGATGATAGAGAGGATACTGGGACTGACTGTTGCAAAGACATCCCTCAGAAGGGCAGTGGGAACAACGCCAAGGGGGCAGGTTGCAGGTTTCATAGTGGAGACAAGCTTTATTAGGGACGATAGAGTAACGGGTTGGAAGCAGTCTAATTTAGAAGAACAGACCAAAGAAACAGCTAGTCACGGGTTGGAGGTGAAATATTTGTTCTGATGTTGTCAACTTTACTGGTGAAAAATGTAGAGAATTCTTCGCACTTGGCAGGGGACCCAGCTAAGCTAGTACTGGGGGCGGGACATATGATAGAGGTAATAGTACTAAATAGGGCCTTGGAATTTTGAGCGTGTTTGGAAATAAGATCAGAGAAGTATTGTGATCTCGCAGACTTTACTGCTTCCTGGTATTTTAATACCATGGCTGCTCCAATTTAGCCAGGATTAACAATTTCATACTGCTTAAATTTAGGCTTGTTAGTGGCATTTTATTTGCATCTATACACCTGTTAAGTCATAAGGTTGTCATTGAATTGCATACGTTAAGCTGTTCGATACCTTCATAATGATACCATCATTGTATAATGAAAATAGCAAGTAGCAATATGATAAAAAAAATTGCAGTTTGTCATCCGTTCACAACAACACAAGTAACATGATAATGCAGTGGAGTAGGTTTCCTCATGTACCTGCAAAAATGATACATTTCATAAATCTTTGGACAGAAGATATTGAGGTGCAGAAACAATGAGCATTAAAGGAGTTTGCCACTGATTGACCTACTGTAATTGTGCCATAAATTCTAAAGTTATATATGTTAATATGCTCCTATTACAGTTTAAAGGATTTTTGATGATGTAATTGTAATTTTATTGATCTCAGACTTGCAACACACTTAATACCAGTACTGTATAATAAATGGGAATTGAAGAGGTTTGATCAGACAGTTCCCATGAAGATTAAAATTACAATTAAAATTAATCTTCACTGAAGACATTTTAAAGATTATGATTATTTGCATTAATATTAATAAAATCAGCACAGGAACAAGTTCATTAGAATTGCTCCAGATTTGAAAAGGTTATATAGTCTAGCACTGATAATGCAGTAACATTTAAAGACTGAAAAGTTTGAGTTTAAAATCCCCTTTGTGCTTTATCGAAAGTTAAAGTAGATCCATTTAGATCTGCTTGGTGGTGGGGTCTTTCTAACCTGTTTTCCAATCTTGAGGAAAACCTCTGAAAATGACTTCTAATTACTACTTCTAATTTCACTATGAAATCAAATTTTCCTGAACACGACCACTTCATTGTTGTTGCCTGCATCAATCATCGACCTTTTTGGTCGTGTGTTGTCCAAAGTTGAGCCCTGATCTGCTGGGCTTTTCCTGGCATCACACTAGGGACAGCCCTTTCTGATCCTTCTCCAGTTGGATGGAGTGCAGTTCCCTTTCATCCGAATGAGAAAAAGTACGTTATTTATTTTTGACTTATTTTAAATATAATTATTTTGATTTTTTTTTAACGATTTAAAATTGTCAGAAAATGTAAAAATCTCATCGGAAACATTAAAAATTTTAAAGCCTCGTAATATCGACAAGTTTAAAGATTTAAATGTTTCAAATGAGATTTTTAAAAGTTACCTGAGAGACATTTAAAATCATCAAATGTAATTAAAATAAAAATTAGTAAAAAAATCAGTAACCAACCTTAATCAAGGTTTACTGAGTTGAATACTGAGTTGTATTTGGGCAGTGCAGTGGCGTAGCGGTAGAGTTGCTGCCTTACAGCACCCGTAGTCAGGATCGATGTCTGTGAGGAGTTTGTCCAGAGGTTTCGCTGTTTGTACAGTTCCCTCGGTGACGGCATGGGTTTTCTCCGGGTGCTCCGGTTTCCTCCCACATTCCAAAGAAGTGCAGTTTTGTGGGCTAATTGGCTTTTGTAAATTATCCCTAGTAGGTAGGACAGAACTCTGTGTACAGGTGATCGCTGGTCGGCATGGACTCAATGGGCCTGTTTCCACGCTGTATCTCTAAACAAAACTTAACAAACCAAAACATATTAACAATGGGATTATATCCAGTCCTACCTAAAGAACACAGCAAAATGTCAACAGCTATGTTTAAAGAGATGGTGGAGAGTGGGTCTCCCTGCATAACTCCCCTCATAATCATTTTTCTCTCTCATTCTCCCTCATAGTTTCCATATTTTCATAGAATGGTTGGCCATTCAGCCCATCAAATCAATTCCAACCTCATGCCCCTGTAATGTACTCTTCTTACATTCCCAATAATTATTTTACCCAGCTGCACACTCGGGGCAATTTACAGTTGCCAATTGACCTACCAACCTGTACATCTTTGGGATGTTGGGAGGTACGAACTACTCCGGTCGGGCGGCACAGTGACACAGTGGTAGAGCTGCTGCCTCACAGTACCGGACACCCTGACTATGGGTGCTGTCTGTACGGAGTTTGTACGTTCTCCCTGCCAAAGCATGGGTTTTCTCCGGGAGCTCAGGTTTCCTCCCACATTCCAAAGACATGCAGGTTTGTCGGTTAATTGACTTCTATAAATTGCCCCTAATGTGTTAGATGAGAAACTGGGATAACATGGAACTAGTGAACAGGTGATCGATGGTCACCGTGGACTTGGTGGGCTGAAGAGTTTTCACACTGTATCTCTAAACTAAACTAAAGGTCAGGCTGAACTAAGTTCCTGTAGCTATGAGGCTGTAAATCTACTTAGTATGTTACACCAGCTCATCTATTGACAGGGCATTGCTCTTTCAGAGGTCGTTGAGCTATAAATACTTGTCAATTTCTGGACTATGGGTTTAAAACTACTTTTACTGTACAGCTGCCAGACCTCTCAATCTTTGGACAAATAACCTTTCTTCCTGCAGTAATTGCTACGTAACCCTTCACTTTTTTTAAATTTCCATTTTTGTTGGTGAAGTGGCTATTACTGGAAAGGATAGCATTTATTGCTCATCCATAGGTGCGCTTGTGAAGTTGGTGGTGAGGTCCCTTCCTTGATAATTGGAGTAACGTGGCTGTTCTATTGTAACTGAGCAGCTTGCTGATACATCTCAGAAGCCCAACGGTCAAACACGTTGTGGTGGATCTGGAGTCACATTTAGGATAAAGATTGTAGATTTTGTAGCCTGAAGGACATTATATAAGTTGTTACCATAAAGGGAACGTGAGACTAATGGATTTCCATCACAAGTTTATCTGGTTCATTAAAATTCCAGATTTACTTTGTTACTTCAATTGACATCTTGCAGACCCCACGTGGAATGAGTCCTCTGTGAAAAACATACCCTTACGTTTCCACCTTCTCATTTTAATCCTGTGCTTCTAGACTCCCCTGCCCTGCAAAAAAGATTCTAAAAAAGATTCCAGTCCCGAAGAGTCTGCCCTGGGACTAAGATCTGTCCTATCTATGCTCTCATCTATATAATTAAAACTCTGATCTTGACCACTTCCTGTTGCACTGCATATTGATTTTAGAAAAAACACTACCACTTACGGCTGTGGTTTTTGGTCATCTTACTCAGAGTCCCCCTCCGTTGCACAGGACAAGAGGATTTTTCCCATCTATGAAAAATAAAAAACTTATTAATGTTTTTAAAATGTTGAGATCCTCTCTCCTGTCAATCACGCCATGAAGGCCACGCCCCTTCTGGTGGGAGGGGGGAGGAACTATAAAACCCGGAAGTGTGGAGGTACCTCAGTTCTCTGCGAGATGGGGGAGAGAGAGAGAGGTCACAGCTCTCTGTCTGAGCTGTGAATAATACTGAACACATATCTAGTAAACTGAGTGGTTTTACTGACCTGTCAGTGCTCTTAATGTGGTTTGAAAATGTATTTTGAAAATGCAAAAGGTGGTTTGGTTTGAAAATGCAAAAGGTTTGGTTTGAAAATGCAAAAGGTTTGGTTTGAAAATGCAAATGGTGGTTTGGTTTGAAAATTCAAATGGTGGTTTGGTTTGAAATTGCAAATGATGGTTTGGTTTGAAAATGCAAATGGTGGTTTGGTTTGAAAATGCAATGGTGGTTTGGTTTGAAAATGCAAATGGTCGTTTGGCTTGAAAATGCAAATGGTGGTTTGGCTTGAAAATGCAAATGGTGGTTTGGTTTGAAAATACAAATGGTGGTTTGGTTTGAAACTGCAAGTGGTGGTTTGGCTTGAAAATGCAAATGGTGGTTTGGCTTGAAAATACAAATGGTGGTTTGGTTTGAAAATATAAACGGTGGTTTGGTTTGAAAATGCAAATGGTTTGGTTTGAAAATGCAAAAGGTTTGGTTTGAAAATACAAATGCTGGTTTTGTTTGAAAATGCAAATGGTGGTTTGATTTGAAAATGCAAATGTTTTTTTTAATGAAAATGCAAAAGGTTTGGTTTGAAAATGCAAAAGGTTTGCTTTGAAAATGCAAAGGGTTTGGTTTGAAAATGCAAAGGGTGGTTTGCTTTGAAAATGCAAAAGGTGGTTTGCTTTGAAAATGCAAAAGATTTGGTTTGCTTTGAAAATGCAAAAGATTTGGTTTGCTTTGAAAATGCAAAAGATTTGGTTTGCTTTGAAAATGCAAAAGGTTTGGCTTGTTTTGAAAATGCAAAAGGGTTGGTTTGGCTTGAAAATGCAAAAGTTTGCTTTGAAAATGCAAAAGTTTGCTTTGAAAATGCAAATGGTTTCTTTGAAAAGGCAAATGGTTTGCTTTGAAAGGGCAAATGGTTTGCTTTGAAAGGGCAAATGGTTTGCTTTGAAAGGGCAAATGGTTTGCTTTGAAAGGGCAAATGGTTTGCTTTGAAAGGGCAAATGGTTTGCTTTGAAAGGGCAAATGGTTTGCTTTGAAAGGGCAAATGGTTTGCTTTGAAAGGGCAAATGGTTTGCTTTGAAAGGGCAAATGGTTTGCTTTGAAAAGGCAAATGGTTTGCTTTGAAAATGCAAAGGCAAGTAATTAAAAGTCAAATCTTGACCACTTCCTGTTTGCGTTGTATATTGATTTTAGAAAAATTGCTACCACTTACGGCTGTGATTTTTGGCCATCTTACTCAGTCCCCCTCCAGCTGTCAGGGCCAGGGGATTTTTCCCATAGATGAAAAATAAAAGACTTATTAATGTTTTAAAAATGTTGAGATCCTCTCTCCAGTCTATCACGCCATGAAGGCCACGCCCCTTCCGGTGGGAGGGGGAGGGACTATAAAACCCAGAAGTGTGGATGTGCCGCAGTCGCTGCAAGATGGGGAGGGAGAGGTCACGACTCTCAGTCTGAGCTGTGAGTAAACTGAACACTGGACACATGTCTACTAAACTGTGAGTGTGGTTTTATGTGCTTTTATGTGGTTTATTTGGAACTGTGTTTGTAAGGAATAAATGTTTTTATGTGCCTTTTGACTGCGCCTCTAATTGAAAAGTGTGACTTTTGACTGCGCCGCTAATTGAAAAGCGTGCCTTTTGATTGCGCCGCTAATTGAAAAGCGTGCCTTTAGACTACGCCGCTAATTGAAAAGCGTGCCTTTTGACTGCGCCGCTAATTGAAAAGTGTGCCATTTGACTGCGCCACTAATTGAAAAGTGTGCTTTTTGACTGCGTGAGTTTGTGTGTGTGTTTTTTGTGTGTGCGTGTGTCCCTGTGTGCGTGTGTCCCTGTGTGCGTGTGTGCGTGGGTGTCCCTGTGTGTGTGTGTCCCTGTGTGTGTGTGTCCCTGTGTGTGTGTGTCCCTGTGTGTGTGTGTGTGTCCGTCCCTGTGTGTGTCCGTCCCTGTGTGTGTGTCTGTCCCTGTGTGTGTGTGTCCTTGTGTGTGTACATCCCTGTGTGTGTGTGTCCCCCTGTTGGAGTGCTTGGAGTGCTGTGGGGTTGGACTTGCTGCCTCCACTCCGCTTGGAGTGCTGTGAGGTTGGACTTGCAATGTTTTAAGACTCATTCACATTTTAAACTTTAATAAATCCTTTTTACACTTGCCATGTCTGCATGTTATTCATCACAATGGGTACCTAATAGGCAGGAATGGCTGCGCTGTCGGAGAGCCACTAAGAGTGCATGGGGGGGAGGTTGAGGGGAGATGGACTGAATGCGTGGGGGGGAGGGGAATGGCAAGGAGCAGAGTTGGGGGGTGAAGGGAGGAGGGGTGACTGAGTGAACTACCACCGCACCAGCTGTAAGTGATTGAAGTGCCAGCCCAGCAGCCATGACTTAGAGAACAGCCAGCCCACCAGCCTTGACTCACTGAACTGCAAGTCCAAGAATCCATTCAGTCCACAATGTCCATACTAGCCCTCTGGAAATGTGTCCCTTCAGCCCATAATGCCCATACTAGCGCTCCAGAGATCCACGCAAGGATAGACTTTCCTCCCTCATTGCTGTGATCTGTAAAAAAAGATGAAAATGTCTAAAATTGATTGTCGACCCTCTCCCCCTTCTCTCTCTCACAGAGTCTGTCACCTGTTTTCAGCAGAATTTCTGGCAGTTTCTGAGCTGCCAGCCTGCCAGGCCTGAGTGACTGAGCTGCCATGCCTCAATGACTGAGCTGCCAGCCTAAGAATCCATTCGGCCCACAATTTCCATACTAGCCCTCTGCAAACCAGTCCCTTCGGCTTACAAAACCCATGTTAGCGCTCCAGAAATCCCCCCCCCCCCCCCCATTGGTCGGCAATATTGGAATTGGTGGAGAGGTGGAATATTGCGTTGGGGGACCAGCAGTCCCGTGTGATGCTGGGACACTCTATAAGGTTAACCCTCATCCTCTTATTTTTCTATGTGAAGAAACGCAACCCTTCCAAACTCTCCTTGTAGCAATAGCCATCCATTCGAGACAACACCCTCATGAATCTCTTCTGTTTTCACTCTACTGCTATCACATCGCATCTATCCAGTGGTGTGGTAACCAGAACTGTATACAATATTGTAATCAATGTGTTGTCCTACCCCTTATATTGTTGTAACTCTTTTGGTTAGTATAATAGCTTGCATGCCATCATGAAACAAACATAAGATGCAGTTGAATTTCCATGAGCAACTGAATTTAGGGAGGATGTACAGGCAGTTTTGCTGTAACACAACAGTTGCATTCCTAAGAAACCTTGTGTTACAGAAAATGTTTTTTTCCCCTTAAACAATAGACAATAGTGTAGTGCCAGTAATATGTTTGTGGCTGCAGGAGTCAGTACTTTAGAAGCTATCCTAAGACATCACATGTATAAATTCATTTGCAGGATAAATGACTCTAAAAATGTAATTATTGTGGCCTTGTCAAACATAAGGGTTAGCACTACACGCTACGAATCCCAGCTGTGGAGACACTGGTATCATTGTCTCATTGTAGGACATTGATCATTCTTTTAATCTGGATTTTTAACTTATGTATTGTGTTTAAAAAATATATATAATTTATGATGCTTTTATAAGTGATATACTAAGATTTTATATGTACTTTATGATATTTAATATGCAATGCATTTTTTTATATAATGTTGCCCCTTGTCTGGACCTCGAGTCCGTAATAAAGTTTATTATTATTATTAAAATGAATAGATGCAGGAGTAGGCCATTTGGCCCTTCGAGCCAGCACCGCCATTCAATGTGATCATGGCTGATCATCCCCAATCAGTATCCCGTTCCGCCCTATCTAGCTCTCTCTTGAAAGCATCCAGAGAACCTGCCTCCCTCTGAGTCAGAGAATTCCACAGACTCACCACCCTCTGTGAAAAAAAGTGTTTCCTCATCTCCGTTCTAAACGGCTTACTCCTTATTCTTAAACTGTGGTCACTGGTTCTGGACTCCCCCAACATCGGGAACATGTTTCCTGCCTCCAGCCTGTCCAAACCCTTAACAATCTTACATGTTTCAATAAGAATACCTCTCATCCTTCTAAACTCCAGAGTGTACAAGCCCAGCTGCTTCATTCTCTCAGCATATGACAGTCCCGCCATCCCGGGAATTAACCTTGTAAACCTACGCTGCACTCCCTCAATAGCAAGAATGTCCTTCCTCAAATTAGGGGACCAAACCAGCACACAATACTCCAGGTGTGGTCTCACTAGGGCCCTGTACAACTGCAGACATGATCATCACCTCCATGTGTCAATGTCAAAAGTAACTTTTAAATGGTTCACTAGTTACTGATCAAAATTGTCTCTTAACCAGTTCAGTCCTCATAATACAAATAGACTTCCCTAATTCATGAGCCTCATGTTATCCAATTTGTGTTATGGAAATCTGCGCTATAGCAGAACCATCTATTTTATAATCTCTCCCGAGTGATGGAGCCAAAAGCTTTTGTGAGGTCCGTGTACCATAATCAGTGCTGCCCTCTGTATTTTTCTTGGAGATGTCATGCATTGAAGATAATGTCCTTGGTGCCTGTAGATTGACAGACTCCTCCGTGAGAAATGGGGAACAGGTCTGGAATGGATCAGGTTGACAAGTATGGATTGGTTATATCCACAAAGAACCCTGGCTGTTTAGTTTAGTTTAGTTTAGAGATACAACACGGAAACAGGTCCTTCAGCCCAGAGTCTGCACCCACCAGCGATCCCCGCACACTAGCACAATCCTACACACTAGGGACAATTTATAACGTTACTGAAGCCAATTAATCTACAAACCTGTACAAGTCTGGAGTGTGGGAGGCAACCAGAGAACCCGGAAAAACCCATGCAACCAGGGGAAGAAGTCCAAACTCCGTACAGACAGCAACCGTAGTCAGGATCAAAGCTGGCTCTCTGGTGCTGTAAGGCAGCAACTGTAGCACTGAGCAGCCATCCTGCCCCTTAAGGAAGATAGTTAAAGAAGATTTTCTTTCCTAAATCCATGTTGACTTTAAATCTAGATAACATGTAATTCTCAAAATAATCTACAAAATCTTGGTTATAATCAATAGGCTCCTAATGGAGTGGTCCTTATCCATTATGGGGGAATATTGTTGGCAAGGTGACTATTTATTTTCCATCCCAAATTGGCACCCTCAACTGAAGTATTATTCTTAGCTGACCTTTCAAATGTCCTTCAGTTGAGGGTGCCAATTTGGGATGGAAAATAAATAGTCACCTTGCCAACAATATTCCCCCATTCCATGAATAAATGACAAAGAAAACAAAATGGTTATTTATCCATCGGACTCCATATTATGCTCTTTCCATACAAGAGGATGTGGAGAATATAGAAATCAATTTTCTCCTCAAATCTTTGAGATAAGGACCAAGGACAAAGGACAAAGGACATTTATTTGTCACGTACACCAATTGGTGTCGTGAAATTTGTCTTGCCATTTATGGGCCTAAGTGATTGCTTTAACATTCATTGTTTTTCAATGACTAACAAGAGAAACAGTGTAAGCTTTAATAATCTAATATTAAATTGTTCAATGATTAAAGATGGAATAGGAACAATTTGTACTTAACTGAGATACTGGGGTTGAAATTAGAGTTTAGTGTTACATGGAATGGACTGCTGTAAAATGACACTTTTTTTTGCTTGCAATCTGATTTTCTTTTCCATTGCCTTTATAAATATATAGTTTTATTATATTAAACTGAAAAAAAGCAGTATCCTGTGTTAAATAAGGACTCTTAACTAAATTAATCTGAGCAAAGTATATAAATTGCACTTTTTCTAAAATCAAATCCCAGTCAAGTGAATTACATTGCAGCCAGCAATCTCCTGCAGATTGTAGGCAAACCAAATTATCTAGCAAATAATTAACTTATTTTTATTCTTCATGCCACCTGCATTCTGATTAATTGGCAATGTCTATTAAAGTCAATTGTTATTGTAATTTTTAAACATTTTATGTGCTTTTTAAAGGTTTATTTTAAACAATTGAATGAGTGAAAATGAGGATAACATTTAAAGCTCAGCAAACTAACAGAATGAATAGAAAATGAGGGGAAATCTTTTTGGAAAGCTTGAAAACATTTTTAAGTTTCTAATCCAGAAAGAGGTCCGAACAGGTGTGGAGGAAGAGCGTGTGAGCAGGACGGTGGGGTTCAGGCAGCAGGGAGCGTGGACAAGGTGGGAGATCATAATGCAGCACAGGATTACCTGGTCAAACATCATGCAGGCATACTTCCAGCGCGTCCGGTTCCTTGTCCAAGCTGTCTACGATGTCCTACCAAGCCCAGCAAGTCTCCACATCTGGGGCAAGAGCGAGACACCTTCCTGCCCACTTTGCTCTGGAAGAGGATCATTAGAACATCTCCTCAGCAGCTGTCCAAAGTTCTTTGGGGAAGGTCGCTATTGGCGGCACCATGACCAGGTGCTCAAGGTGGTTTCTGAGAGCATAGCCCCTGCCATGGGTAACAGCAAACACCACCATGCCCCAAAGAAATCAATCACTTTTGTCAAAGCTGGAGAGAAGCCTCGACCGCAACCAAAAACACGGACGGGCCTCCTCTACACAGCCACTGACTGGCAGCTGCACATCGATCTGGGCAAACAGCTGAAATTTCCACAGCACATCACAGCAACATCACTCCGGCCAGACATGATCATCACCTCCGAAGTGACAAAACAGCTGATCATTCTGGAGCTGACAGTGCCCTGGGAAGAGCGTATGGAAGAGGCTAACAAGAGGAAATGAGCAAAGTACCAGGAACTGGTGGAGATGTGCCAGGACAGCAGCTGGAAGACATACTATGAGCCCATAGAGGTGGGCAGTAGAGGCTTTGCAGGACGCTCACTCTGCAAAGTCCTTAACTAGTTGGGGATTATGGGGCTGGCAAAGAAGAGGGCCATTCAATCCGCAAGCGAAGCCACAGAGAAAGCCACTAGGTAGCTTTGGATTAAGAGGGCTGATCCATGCATGGTTGCTGCTGGGACACAAGTCGGGGCCTGATCAACCCCGGCTGGGTCGCCTGGGCGAGGGCGTCTGATGTTGTGAGACCCGAAACCCCCAATTACCCCAGGTCACATCACTGAGGATGCGTCCCAGCGCATCTAGTAGATGTATCTTTCACACGTCTGTAAAACAGACAAGAAAGTTACAATTCAAAGTCATGCTATATGGAGTTATTAAATAACTAACGCAATGCTGGAATTGAGAGATTGAAACTATCCCATTGCACTTAGATACCAAAAACTGCAGAATCAAAGATAGACACAAAGTACTGAAGTAACTCAGTGGATTGGGCAGCATCTCTGGAGAAAAAAGATGGGTGACGTATCCTGATGAAGGGTCCCGATCCAAAAGATCACCCAGCCTTTTACACCAGAGATACTGCCTATCCCGCTGAATTACTTCAGTACTTTGTGTCTATCTTACCCCATTATATTTATTCAATATGTGTCATTTCACATTGCCATAAACTCAACAACATCTGACTATTTAAAATTGTCATTTCTATGGTTCAATAATCTGTATTCATTGAGGAACAATTGGATAATGGTTGAATATAATTTTAATTCCACGATTAAGACCAAATAATATGCTCACTGTTTCCCAAGACCTTCTTTAGTTTAGTTTAAAGAAATAGCATGGAAACAGACCCGTTGGCCGGCCATGTCCGCATCGACCAACGATCACCCCACACACTAGTTCTATCCTACATCATTAAGGACAATTTACAGAAACCAATTAATCTACTACATTCCTACAGGTCTTTGGAATGTGGGGGGAAACCAGAGCAACCGGAAAAAACCCATGTGGTCAAATGTACAAACTTCGTACAGACAGCTCCCGATGTCAGAATCGAACCTGGGTTTCGGGCGCTGTAAGGCAGCAACTCTATCGCTGCGCCACTGTGGCACCTTCTGTTGAAGGAAAGGTTCGAGGGAATGTTGGAAGATAATATATAACTTTGGGGTTTTGTATCATCATAAGTTGTAGTCAGAACGCAACCTTACTCTTTGTCATGGGACCATTGCCAGTCTGGCATTGTAAAGCATAAAACTTCTGTCTGTACGTTTTAACTGAGTTGCTTGGATCTCTTGTAGATTGGGGTAATGAGTCTGGATTAATTTATGGCAGTACGGATAGAGGACTAATCTATGGCAAGGGTGTGAGGAAGTATTTATACTTTTCCAGGGAACAGAATTACTAGAGATTACTGGTTACTAGAGATTTGTGGGAAATATTGACCACAGACTCAAATTGATTCTTAAATCCATGGAGAATGTCATGCAAATGCCAATTAATTTCTGTAAATGCTTGCCCATTTTAACTTGTATTCCAGCCAAAATTGAACTGTCCAGGTGCTATTGCAAGTCTGGACTTGTTCATTCACAATCTCCATTTTGAGGTATTAACTCATGTCTTTTTAAAAAAATGTTAAAATAGACTTTATTCAAGCAATAAACATATACAATACATGAACCGTGCAAAAACATAACCATCCACCATACTCGGAGGCTATACATAGATTCAATAAAATTTACCCAAATCACAATATGTACCCCCCACTAATGTGGCCCACTGGCGTGAAATCCATTCCCTTATTTTAAGGGGCGTCTCCACCTCACCCTGCCCCCCAAGTCCAGCAGCAGAAGGTCTGCATTTCTTGTGTTGGGAGAAGGTATCTAAATATTCACCGTATGTCCTTGTTCCCCTAGTTATCGAGCTCAGCCCTTCCCATATTGGCAAGCACGAGGACAGTATATCACACCTTATCCCAGATCATTTGCCACAATTCAAGGGAGATATGCAAAGAGACCTTCCGTATGTTTAATGATCTGCTAGTATCATTGATAGGATCCCAGGAATCTACATATCCTATAGCAGTAACCTGTTCTTTTGTTCTTACTTTCAAACAAACAATTTCATATTTGTATACATTACATTCAAATTGCCAGCTTGTTTACCGATTCATTTAATTCTCTCTCTCTGTAAACCATTTGCATTCTCCTTGCATCTCACCTTTCCACATTTTTATGATGTCCATCAATTCACTTCTTTCCTCAAAGTCATTTTTATTGTACATTGTAAACAGTTGCAGTCCCAGCATGATTCCTGTCGTATCCCAGTGATTGTCAACTTAAAAACAATCCCCTTGTCTCTACTCACTGCTTCCTGCCAGTTAGCCAATCTTCTATCAATGCCAATGTATTACCTCGAGCACCATAAGCTCTTCTCTTGTGAAGTAACCTTTTGTGGGTCATCTTGTTGCAAATGCAACACATCCACTGATTCCCTTCAATCCACTCTAGTTGAGAATTGTTCAAAAAGCATAAATACATTTTCAGATAAAAGTTTGCCTTCATGAAGTTACATTGACCTTTTGTGATTAGATTATGATTCTCCAAATATACTGCTATCACATTCTTAACAATAAATTCTGCCATTTTGCCAGCAACTGCTGTTTGGCTCCTTGGCCAATGATTTATCTAAATTTTGGCTCTGGCTTTTTCAATGAGATGGGATGTCACATTGACAGTTTTCCAACCCTCTGAAACTTTTCCACTATCTGTGAACTTTTGGAAGATTCCAGCTGATCCATCCACTACTTCGGCAGTTGCTTCTTTTAGGACGGGATCCTCGGCAGCGGTGAGGCCACGTGATTGACCCGTGATTAGCGGTCGATGAGCGTGAGGGGAAGACAATAGGGGCCCGGTGTGAGGGGACGGCGGTGAAGAACAATGGGGACCCGGCATGAGGGGGACCGCTTTGAGAGACAGTGGGAGAATAAAGGGGAACCCGGTGTGGGCGAGGGAGCAGGGGGCACTCTAGTTTTAGAATCCTCTGCCCAGGGGATAAGCCTGCGTTTGTTTGTTTCTTTGTTCCGTTAAGGCGCTGTGCACACGGCAGCCAGCCAACAGTCGCTTGCCTTATTCCTATTTTTCACGTTTAATTTAATTTTAATTTCAAATTTTTGTGTACCTTGTGTGTTGTAACTCTTGGCAGACCAATTTCACTCCGGGGATGAGTAAAGTTCTATCGTATCGTATCATAGGACGTAGGACAGAAGCCACTCAGCCAGAGGATTTGTCGGCTTCAGCCCCATTAGTTTGCCTGTTACTACTTCATTAGTGTTGGTGGTTACTTCCTCTGGAAACATGCTGTATTAGTGGAATGTTCATCTCTTCCATCTCCATCTGCCATCAACAGGATGACATGAACAGCTGCTGTTTCATGTGTATCACTGCCAGAACTTTGCATCTATCCCTTTTCAAGAAAAATAAGAGTATATAAGATCATAAGGTTAAATTAAGATAGTCAGAAATTTGACTTTGAAAGACATTCTGTCAGCACAAACAGTAAAAATGCTTCTCCCATCTGTTGAGTGTGTCTTCGCCAGATTCTGTGTAACTCTGCCTTTGCAGAGTAGATTACAATTAATTTTAAATCGGCATTTCCTTAAGTGAAGTTTAATATGAAAAGTAAATGTTTATGATACATATATCCACCATTTTTTAAGCAATTTATGAAACAACTCAAAGATTAACTAAGGTCATGAAAGGGTGTGTGGATGTGGCACATGGCATCTCTTGTTGTCCAGCTGCAGAGAAGATCATGAAAATCTTGTAAAACAAATTTCAGACACGTTTTCTCCTGCTATTGACCTCGCACCTGTGTTCAGTGTCAGGGAGCATAGCCTTTCTCAGGCCATTCTACTGGGAAAGCGTAACGTTGTTGAACAAAACACATCAGCAATAGTTGGGCAGACCATCTGCTCCCCCTGCCACTAGTAGTGCAGAAACGTTGCAGACAATGGGGTCTTTTGATTTGCTCGGGGAGGGAGCAGTGGCGCGGTTTGCTTTAAAGATGAGATTGAATAATCTCAGGATATCCTTATATTATGTTTGACTTGTATTAACCATCTGTTGTTAACTAATGCCCCTGTCCCACTTAGGAAACCTGAACGGAAACCTCTGGAGACTTAGCGCCCCACCCAAGGTTTCCGTGCGGTTCCCGGAGGTTGCAGGTAGTGGAAGCAGGTAGGGAGACTGATGAAAACCTCCGGGAACCGCACGGAAACCTTGGGTTGGGCGCAAAGTCTCCAGAGGTTTCCATTCAGGTTTCCTAAGTGGGACAGGGGCATTAGATTAACATAAACAAAAAATATATTATGACTAATGAAATAATTAATAACCATGTAGTAGATAGTAATAACAGGAAAAAATATAGCCAAGGACAAAGTATATTTTCGTATAATTATATCTTAACCAAAAAAAAAAGTTGTTTACTACACTGTATAACTATCGGCTAATTCTGCTGCAAAGACAGAGAACTGGTGAGCAGTTAACTGCCACCATCTCTCCATGATATCAAAGTCAATTTCCTCGACACTTGGATAGAGTAGATGTGGAGAGAATGTTTCCAATAGTGGGAGAGACTAAGACTAGAGGTCACAGCCTCAGTATTAAAGCACATTCTTTTAGGAAGGCGATGAAGAAAAATTTCCTTAGTCAGAGGGTGGTGAATTTGTGGAATTCTTTGCCACAGAAGGCTGTGGAGGCCAAGTCAGTTGATATTTTTAAGGCAGAGATAGATAGATTCTTGATTAATACAGGCGTCAGAGGTTATGGGGAGAAGGCACGAGAATGGCGTTAGGAGAAAGAGGCAGATCAGCCATGATTGAATGGTGGAATAGACTTGATGGGCTGAATTCGCTAATTCTACTCCTATCCCTTATGACCTTATGACATCTTAAAAAAAAAGAAACCTTTTCTGCCCTTTGGACGGGTACAGAAGAGCCACAACATTATTTCAAGCAGAACAGGTTCTACTCTGCCCTGGTTAATATTTTCCCTGGTTAATACATAGAACAGCAAAAGGGATTACTCTTTCATTATCACCTCACTGTTTGTGATTCATGGCTGTGCTCATATCAAACAGATAGAGTGAACACACTTCAGAAATACTGTACTTCTTTAGTCGTCAAGCATTCTTGACCATCCTAAAGCCCTGGAAATTGCAAAATATAAGCTGTGCCAGATGTTGGCTTATTCTGTTCGTGGTCTAAAGTGACCAGACAGGTTCTATAAAGAGCAAATAATCCTTTCCAGTAGATTGCATCCTCGGGCAGTGAAGATGAAATCTGCCCTCGAAATCCACTTTCTGTACATAGACCTACATCTCAAATATGAACGATTGTGACTGAGACGTTACTATGAAGTCTTTATCTAGTCAGTCTCGAAAAACTGGTAAGTTTAGAGAATTATGTTTGTGTTTGCAATTTGATAATCCAAAAGTATTAGTAACACTAGGAAAAAAAGTTAGAGTTGTCTGCAACATTGATCTTGGCTAAGTTGCTAATTCTATACAATGTTATTTTTCATGAACAGCTGCTGTTTAGGTTACGCCATTGCCAGAAATTAGTAGATTTTAATTTTCAAAAAGGGAAAAAAAATACATAAGATCAGAAGGTTAAAACAAAATAGTCAGTACAAACACCAAAGGTGCCTCTTCCATCTGTTGAATATGTCAGAATGCGTGAAATTCTACCTTTGCTGAAGATTGCAATTAATTTTAAAACTGGGTTTCTTCCTGTGAGCGTTAATGTGAAAATACAAATGTTTATTATATCTACATTCACCATTTTCAAAATAGATAGTGACATTGTAAAACAGATCAAAAAGTAATCATCAGTAACTAGAAGCTGTTTGCAGTGTCCCTGCATATTTATGGTACAATTATGCTGGACCGTCAGTCTAGTGCATGTTATGGTACTATTCAGTGTATGCCTGCTGGAAATCTTCCTCTTATTGGGGAATTATCTCCTGATCTCCAAAGCTATCCAATTTAGTAGGAAAAACAGAAAGGCAATATTTTATTTAAAGGGAGATAGACAGGGAAACGTTGATGCATAAGTGGGTTGGATATAAGTGTAGGTGTAGCAAGCACTTAAGAAGGCAAATGTGTGTTGGCCTCAATAAAGGAAAGTTGTTTGAAGTGTAGAAACTTCAGGCTGGATTCAGACGTGCTTTTTCCCTGGGTGTGGATAGCAGAGAATTAGTAGTCACAGGCTCAGGATACAAAGGAAGACGTTTTGGACTAGGTCTTAGTGCAGTTGGGGTGGCAACTGGGGGAGTGGTATGCTTCTCCTGCAGGACCAACTTGCCCACACTGGCCAACAATGTCCCAGCTACACTAGTTCCACCTGCTTGTGCTTGGTCCATATCCCTCCAAACAAGTCCAATCCATGTAACTGTCTAACTGTTTCTTAAACGATGGGATAGTCCCAGCCTCAACTACCTCCTCTGGCAGCTTGTTCTATTACCCCTTTGATTCCTATTAAATCTTCTCCCGTTCACCTTGAACCTATGTCCTCTGGTCCTCGATTGCCCTACTCTGAGCAAGAGACTCGGTGCATCTACCTGATCTATTCCTCTCATGATTTTGTGCACTTCTATAAGATCACCCCTCATCCTGCGCTCCAAGGAGTAGAGGCCCAGCCTACTCAACCTCTCCCTATAGCTCACACCCTCTACTCCTGGCAACATCCTCATAAATCTTTTCTGAACCCTTTCAAGCTTGACAATATCTTTCCTTTATCATGGTGCCCAGAACAGAACACAATATTCTAAATGTGGTCTCACCAACATCTTATACAACTGCAACATGACCTCCCAACTTCTATACTCAATACTCTGACTGATGAAGGCCAATGTGCCAAAAGCCTTTTTGACCGCCATCTACCTGTCACTTGACCTTAAAGGAACCATGCACCTGCACTCCTAGATCCCTCTGCTCGACAACACTTCCCAGAGGCCAATCATTGACTGTGTAGGTCCTGCCCTTGTTTGACGTCCACTTCACACTTCTCTGTATTAGGTGTGGGCAGGGCGGAGGTTGATGACTGTTCAGAGGAGAGCAGAAGCAACAGTCAGGACTGTGGCACTGCATCTGAGAAAGATTATGGTGAAGTTAAGGCAGGGCTAGAGCGATAGGACACTCATTAGTTAGGAAGACAGGCAGGAGATTCTGTGGCAGCAAATGTGACTCCAGGGTGGTGTATTGCTTCCTTGGTGCAAGGATCGAAGATGTCTCGGAGCAGCTGCTGAACATTATCAAGGAGGTGTGCAAGCAGCTGGAAGTTGCTGCATACATCAGCATATGTGACATTAGTAGGAAAAGAGATGATGTCTTGCAGAGTGAATATAGAGAGTTAGACAAAATGTTGAAAAGCTGGACCAAGGATAATGATCGCTGAATTCAATATTCATATCTTTCCATTGTAATACAACACAGAAATAGGCTCTTTGGCCTAAAATGGCCTAATTTTCTGAGTGAGATGCCCATCTAAACTAATTCCATATTCCTGCCTTTGACCCATATCCTTCTAAGATTTTCCTCTGCATGTACCTGTTGAATTTCCTTTAATATATTTATTGTATCTATCACATCCATTTCATCTAGCAGCTTGTTCCATTTAACCACCACCTGTTGTGTGAAAAAGTTGTCACTCAGATTCCCATTATGTCTTTCCCTTCTCACCTTGAACCTAGGGACTCTAGGCGAGCATGGCAAAAGCCTTTGTCAGAACAAGGGATCACAGTTTAAGGATAAGGGGGAAATCTTTTAGGACCGAGATGAGGAAAACATTTTTCACACAGAGAGTGGTGAATCTCTGGAATTCTCTGCCACAGAAGGTAGTTGAGGCCAGTTCATTGGCTATATTTAAGAGGGAGTTAGATGTGTCCCTTGTGGCTAAAGGGATCAGGGGGTATGGAGAGAAGACAGGTACAGGATATGGAGTTGGATGATCAGCCATGATCATATTGAATGGCGGTGCAGGCTCGAAGGGCCGAATGGCCTACTCCTGCACCTATTTTCTATGTTTCTATGTCACCATTTCGTCTTACGGTTGGTAAACCTGCAGAATGCAGCAGAAAATAGTGGAAGCCGAGTCGCTGAATATAATTAAGAAGGCGGCAGAGGGTGCGTGCAGTGAGCGGGCATATGTAGTAAGAGAGGGGATCAGCCATGATAAGTTTAGGTTTAGGTTTATTATTGTTACGTTCACCAAGGTACAGTTAAAAGCTCTGTTTTGCACCCTATTTAATCAGATCAAATAATACTGTACATAAATATAATCAAGTCAAACTCAAATATAATAGGTAGAGTAAAGGAGAACCAGTTTAGACTTTAGACTTTAGAGATACAGATACATTGTGGATACAGGCCCTTCGGCCCACCGAGGCTCCCACCAGCAATAACCCCGTACAATAGCACTATCTTATATTATATTATATATTTTGTGTATAAAATCATGAGAGGAATAGATTGGGTGGACGCACAGAGTCTCTTGCCCAGAGTGGGGGGAATCGAGAACCAGAGGGCATAAGTTTAAGGTGAAGGGGGTAAGATTTGCATCTGAGGGATAACCCACAAGAACTGCCCTCACCATTATTTAGGCTGGTTCAGGAGCAGGACCTCTGCGAGTGTCATTAAAAAAAACACTCACAATTATATTCATAATATTATTTTTATATAATATAATTATACTTAATTATATATGATTACAGTCATATTTACAAGTCATATATGTACATATATATATAGGTATAATAATATATAGTTTAAATGGACTGCAACACGGAAATAGGCTCCCCATGGTGTAATATGGGCATTGGACACTAGATGGCGCTTACTTACCCGATCTCATTTTCTAATTAGTTTAATTAATTAATGTGCAACTTTTGGCACTGACGAGTTATGACATCCTTCTCAATTATATTTCATCTAGATCTGTGGAAAATTTCATGTAGTTCCGTGACGTGGGCACGAATATTGATTTCTAGGCACATTTTTGATGCTCGGCCCACAACCTAGTAGTTGATGCAAGGATTATCGCAACATTAATGAAGCAGTTAGACAGATACATTGATAAGACAGATTTAGAGGAATATGGGTGAAACGTAGGCAAGTATGACTAGTGTAGATGGGATTTGTAGGTCAGTGTGGATTGTAGCTTAGGTTTGTAGATTTGTAGGTCAAGTTGGGCCTGTTTTCACACTTTATGACTTTATGACTCTACCCCCAAAATAACAAATATGAAGCAATGTCTAGATGTGATGAGCATGGCCTCGTCATGCACTTCCATTAATGGACAATGGAGATTAGGACCAAACTGAACCAGTCATTGGAAACTTAGTTGACCAAGTCAATGGAACGGCAGTCGGTGGAATTGACCCAATTGGTGAAATAGCTTTCAGAGTTGATCCAGTCAAATTAACAGTATTTAGAGTCAACATGATCAATGAAGTTGCTTTTGGAACTCCTGCTCAGGTCCGGTGAACCGCATTGGAGGATTGATCCCGTTAGTTGTGAGAGATGTTCACCAAATCAGGCAAACTGCTGTCAGCAGAGTTCTTTGCAGAGGCATTGGGATGGATATGTGGCGATAAGTTGATATCTCATTTATAGAGGACCCGAGCTGATTGGTTTTCAAAAGGCATTTGACAAAGGAGTCACAGAAAAGGTGAGAGCTCATGGCTTTGGAGGTAATATATTCATATGGTAGAGGAATGGGTAACTAGCAGGAAGCAACCAATAAGGAAAATGGGACAATTTTTATGATGAAAACCTATACCCAGTGGGGTGACACGGGTATTACTGCTGGGATTGTCTGTTTGTGCAACGTACATTAATGATTGAAAGGAAGGAATCAAATAAACTGTAGCCGTATTTGCAGATGACACAAATGTATGGTGGAAAGAAAGCTGTCGGAAGGATACTAACAGTTTACAGATAGATATTGACAGGTTTAAGTGAGTGCAGAAAAAGCTGGCAAATGGAACACGATGTGGAAAAATGTGAAGGATAAAACAGGTTATTATTTTAATGGAGAAAGACTGCAGAAGGTGCAGCACAAAGAGATCTGGGGCTTCTCATACGTGAGACGCCAGCTTGCAGCTGCTGCAGATAAATGGGAAGGCTAATGGAAAGCTGAAAAATTGAAGGAAGATGAAGAATAAATGTCAGGATGTGGTAGGATTTTAACTCATGCCACTGGATTATTACTCCAGAAGTTTTAATCACCAGTCTGCTATTCCACTGTTCCCATGTTATGGTGACTGTATATTAAGCCAAAAATTCTGTCATAGAATCATAGTCAAACAGAATGGAAGCAGGCCCATTTGGCACAATTTGCCCATGCCAACCAAGAAGTTTGATCTGCCCTCATCCCACTTGTCCGTGTTTGGCCCATATCCATCTAAATCTATCCTATCCACGTACCGGTCCAAATGTCTTTTAAATGTTATTATAATATTTGCCATAACTACCTCCTCTGACATCTCGTTCCATATACCCACCACCCTCTGTATGAAAAAGTCACCTCTCCGGTTCCTATTAAATCTTTCCCCTATTTCCTTAAACCTAAGTCCCCTGGTTCTTGATTCCTCTACTCAGGTAGAAAGACTCTGCATGTTTACCCTCTCTATTCCCCTCATAATCTTATACATCTCTATTAGATCATGCCTCATCCTCCTGCACTCCAAGGTCCTGGCCTGCCCAACCTCTTCTTATAGCTTAGGCCCACAAGTCCTCGTAACATCCTCGTAAATCTTCTCTGCACTCTTTCCAGCTTAACAACATCTTTCCCATTGCAGAATTACCAAAATGGAACACAATACTGCAAATGCAGCCTCATCAACGTCATTGCAATAAGTGAATGGAGAATATCCTCTGCTTGCTCAATCAACTCGGGTCCTCTATAAATGAGATATTGTCTTGTACACCAGTGTATTATTGAGTTTCATCAATAGGAAAGTTGAGACAATCTAGTTCTTCTGACATCTTCAACCCCTAATCTCAAAGTGGGAGAAATATTTCCTTTACCAACACCTGTTATTTATTTACTCAATCACAATCACAGGAAGACTCACTTCTCCCTGGATATGCAAAGGGGAAAGCTGGTGAAACCCAGTTTAATTTGCAGACGTTTAAGGTTTCAGTTTAATTTGCAGTTGTTTCAGGTTACAGATACAGGTTCCGGATACATGAACATAGAATAGAAAGTAGTGCCCTCATATTTGAGAGGATGCAGGAAGGGCATCATGTAGGGAATTAACTGGGGGTTGGGTGTTGTAGATGATGGAGGCTAGCAGTTACTTTAGTCCTGCTGAATTTAGCAACATGATTTAGTTTCCTTTTTTTGGGATCTGTTTACCAAAGGCAACTAAAGTTGCGAGTCTGAGTGGGATTGCGGTGGGTGTGTCTGCAGCATGGGTTGTACATCAGTGGAGGGGCTTGTGAAGGATAAATCATGATGGGGGGAGGGGGAGGGGGGGGGGGGGGGGGAGAGGAGGGGGGAGAGTGATTAAGAACAAGGAATCATTAATGGAGAAAAAGGGAAACAAACTGCTGGAGAAACTCAGTGGGTCAGGCAACATCGCTGGACTGGAGGGCGGCATCTTCGGCCTGGATCGCCTCAGCGCAGAGGGAGAACAAGGAGGGAAGAGACAGAGACTAAGACTTTTGCCTCCATCACAGTGAGGAGGTGCTTGGTGAATTCACTGTGGTTGATGTTAATTTGTGTTTATTGTATGTTTTGTTATTTATTATTATTGTGTATAACTGCAGGCAACGATATTTCGTTCAGACCGAAAGGTCTGAATAACAATAAAGGAATCTAAGTCTAAGTCTAAGAACATGGATAGGTGACCTTTCGACTCGGGACCCTTCTTCACACCCTAGCCATGTTCTCTGGACTTGCTGCCTGAACTGCTGAGTTACTACAGTGACTTTTGTCCTTTTGTGTATTCATCAGCATCTGCAGTTCCTTGTTTCTACCATTAATGAAGAGATTGGTGAAGACATTGGAATTTATGGTCAGGGTATATGGGGAGAAAATTACAAACTGAGGAGTATTATGGAGAAGACAGCTAGGGAAGGTTATCAGTAGAGCCAGGATTTTGCCATAAATGCCATAAGAGCCTTTTCATGCCTTTTTTGATGATTTCAGGAAGATAATGCCTTTTTCACAATTGAGTGCCTAAATCAGCCTTTTTTTTTTGCCATTTTAACATCTTACAAGAAAATGTACACCACATGGGCGAAACCCGGCTGTAAGTGGGTGTGAAGTGGTGATTGGAGAGGGGTGCGTGGGAAAGGGTCATGCTTTAAGTAGGTGTGACGTGATGATTGGGGAGGCGTAGGTAGGTGGGGAAGGATCTAGTCTTTTCAAACTGGAGTCAAGCTGTGAGTAGGTGTGAAGTGTTGGTTGGGGATGGGGTGTGGGGGATATCAGGGTTAAGTTTCTGTTTATCGAACCTGCAGTAGAACTCGTTCAGGTAGTTGGTCAGCTGACGATTGACCAAGGAGCGGGGGGAGGTTTCCTCTTGTAGCTTGTGATTACTTGCAAGCCCTTCCACACTGAAGAAGAGTCATTTGCTGAGAACTTGCTCCTCAACTTCTCAGAGTACCTTTCCTTGGCAGCTCTGATTCCTCTTCTCAGCTTATACTTGGCCTGCCTGTAAAGGTCTGCATCCCCGCTTCTGTAGGATCTACCCCTGCAAGTGTCAAAATGCCTAAAGTCAAGTCAATGCCTTGTAAAAAACTGAACGATTTGGTGAGAGTGTGCGGGAGTGATATATTCTCTAAAGCCAACTGTGTGCTGTTTTGCAAAGCTGGTGAGAAAGCAGTGAATCATGAGAAGAAATATTTAATCTCCCAGCATGTACACCCAGCTAAACACAAGTCGGTGGCAGAGAAACTGAAGGTAGGAAATACACAAACTTGGCTCCTCACAACATTTACTGCTGGCTTCAGTCGCAAATCTGAGTTTTCGAGTGATCTGGGCAAAGCATTCATTGATGCTGGAATTCCACTGTGGAAATTGGAAAACAAATCTCTCAGAGGTCTTTTAAAGAAATACACAGAAGAACATATACCGAGCGAGTATGTTACGGAAAAATTATGTTGGCAGAAACTTCAACATTGTTGTGCAGAAAATTAGAGATGAAGTTGCACGCAACAAAATATGGATCTCGATAGATGAGACAACCGATGCTGTGGGGAGATATGTTGCCAATGTGGTCATTGATACACTGGAGGCAGGTCAACCATCAAAGGAGTATTTCTTGACATTGGAAGTATTGGAGAAGTCAAAGAGCACAACTATTGCTCAGTTGTTTACATCTTCACTTGCTGTACTTTGTACTTAAAGTTCCTGGCGATGTAGGTAAAGACATACATGGAAAACGTGAGAGAGTGATTTTAGCTAACAAAGATCTTGAAGAAATACAAAACATAGCTAAAGTTATCAAAGGTAGTTGTAATGTAGGGGATATGGTCTTTTAATGTGGGGGGGGTAGGTGTAACTTTATTTCTAGGTCCCTACCTGGTCGGTGTGGCAGCCTTTTCTCCGGGCTGCCCGTCGACCCATCCTCGTGGCCTACCTGTGGGCTTGGAGCGCCGTTTCTTGGCGGGGACTGCCCAGCACCTCGGCCTCGGCGGCGGCACAGCGTTGGAGCGCTGGAGCGGAGTGGAGCGGGCGATGCCTTGCCTGGGTCGCCGCGCTGGAGCGACGCGCTGGAGCTCTGGCGAGCTGGACCGCCGAGAGCAACATCTCCGGGCTGCGGGTCTGCGGAGCGGAGAGGCGGCGTAAGGAGAGGCGGCAGTGCGGAGAGGCGGCAGTGCGGAGAGTCGGCGCCGACTTTATCATCGGGAGCCTGGGAGCTCCAAACCGGCGCGGCCTTGTCGGCTTCGGCAGCCGCGGGCTCCAACCAGGAAGCGGCCGTTCCAGGTGGCCCAGCCGCCAAAAGGACTCTCCCGACGCCGGGGCAAGACCACCCGGTGAGAACGGCCAGGGACATCGGGCCTCCGTAGAGGCAATTGCGGTGGCCTCAATAGGCCTGACTTTGGGGTGAACATGGGGTAGGGACTGGACATTGTGCCTTCCTCCACAGTGCTATCCACTGTGGGGGGATGATTTTTTTGTCTAATTATAGTCCTGTAGGTCTGTCCAAGATGGCTGCCGTGAAGAGAGAGTGGACGCTGGCACGCTTTGGCTGCTGCTGCTCTCTCTTTACACTGTGTTTTTGATTTTCTGTTTTTTTGGATTGAATTCTGTTTTTAATTTGTGTCTCTGTGATGTCTTTTTTACTTGTTCTATTCCGATTATATGTTTTTATTCCGATTACTATGTAAGGTGTCCTTGAGATGTCTGAAAGGCGCCCATTAAATAAAATTTATTATTATTATTATTAATGCACAAGATATCAACATGAATGTTGAGTTTGTAGCTTGTTTCAGGTATGCACCAGTGACCTTAGCTGGGGTAGAAAGAGGTTATTCACAACTGAAGCATATTCTGTCTGACAGATGGCATATTTTAACACCAGATAATTTTATAGAAATGCTAGTAGTTATGTGCAACCAGGCAACTTTGGTAATTTAATGTAGTATACCTTTATATTATCATTTTTACCCATATTTTGGTGGTGGAAATAATTGCCTTTTTTGTCAATAAATGCCTTTTTCGTGCCTTTTTTGTAATTTTATTATGCCTTTTTGCCTGCCTATTTCAGAGATTTTTAGCGCCTAAACATCCTGGTTCTAGTTATCAGATTGCAGGGGAGATTAACATGTTTTATTAGCAAGTGGGCTGAGGGCAGAGGGGGTAAG
This sequence comes from Amblyraja radiata, assembly GCF_010909765.2. Lineage (NCBI taxonomy): Eukaryota > Metazoa > Chordata > Chondrichthyes > Rajiformes > Rajidae > Amblyraja > Amblyraja radiata. Next base: position 49,979,079 of record NC_045964.1, on the reverse strand, counting down.
CACTTGTGTACCCTGGCTCACAAATGGCACTGCAAAGGAATTTATCTGTAGTATAAGCAGCTCGGCCTGCTTCAACTGCTGGCTTTTCCTGAAACTCAAAAAACCTGACTGGCCACTGTTGGAAGCTGGAAGTTGGAAGCTCCATTTCTGAGTATTGAAATTACTCCCCATCGTGCTAAATCAAGAAAATGCAATTTGTCAATCTTTAATTTCATGTGTAATAGGGCAGATAATATTCAACCTCTGACACATTGGGGCATTAAATTAAAAATTAAAAATACATGGAGTGGGAGAGAAACCACAACAAAATAAATGTTAGATCAAGGAACTGCAGATGCAGGTTTACAAAGAAAATCACAAAATGCTGGATTGCCTGGCACATTGAGTTACTCCGGCACTTTGTGCTTTTTAAAATAAATTAGACTAAGTAGGACCTGTTGGGTCCCATGTTCACAAGGGAGGTCTGGTCCCACAATGCAATATTCCATCTGTCCACCAATTCCAATATTGGTGGCCAGTGCGGGGGATGGGGGGCGGGGGGCTTTCTGGAGCACTAGTATGGGTGTAGTGGGCCGAAGGAACTGGTTTCCAGAGGGCTAGCATGGACATTGTGGGCCGCATGGATTCTTGAGCTGGCAACTCAGTCACTCAGGCTTGGTGGGCTGGCAGCTCAGTCACTCAGGCCTGGTGGGCTGGCAGCTCAGTCACTCGGGCTTGGTGGACTGGCAGCTCAGTCACTTAGGCCTGGTGGACTGGCAGCTCAGTCACTTAGGCCTGGTGGGCTGGAAGCTCAGTCACTCAGGCCTGGTGGGCTGGCAGCTCAGCCATTCAGGCCTGGTGGGCTGGCAGCTCAGTCACTCAGGCCTGGTGGGCTGGCAGCTCAGTCACTCAGGCCTGGTGGCTGGCAGCTCAGTCACTCAGGACTGGTGGGCTGGCAGCTCAGCCACTCAGGCCTGGTGGGCTGGCAGCTCAGTCACTCGGGGCTGGTGGGCTGGCAGCTCAGTCATTCAGGCCTGGTGGACTGGCAACTTAGAAACTACGAGAAATTCTGCCCAAAACAGGTGAGAGACAGAGTGAGAGATGGGGGAGAGGGTGGAGAATTTATCATCTTTTTCTGCAGATCACAGCAATGAAGGAGAAAAGTCTATCCTGGCCTGGACCTCACAGGGAGCCAATGAAGGGAGGGAGAAATATACTGGGGCATGGTTTAATACTTGCCGGGGGAATACTTACTGATGTGCCGAAGAGAGTCCTGGGCTGGTACAGGCCTGATGGGCCAAAGGGACTCTTTAAATAAAAATCTCAGTGAAATCTCAGTGACAGGCATTTTTTCTGGACTTTTCCTGGCCTGGCACGGGCCATTTGGGCCAACATGCTCCTCCTGGGCTAATACGGGCATTTTGGGCAAAAGGACTGGCTTCCCGACTAATAGGGGCCTCGTGGGCCGAAATGAATGGTTTCAGGCAGGCCAAATGACTCATTTCATTCCATTTCAGTTTCAAGTACAGGGCAGGCCAGACAACTCATTTCATTTTCATTTCATTTCCATTTCCATTTCCATTTCAGTTTCAAGCACAGGGCAGGCCAAACAACTCATTTCATTTTCATCTCATTTCCATTTCCATGTCAGTTTCAAGCACAGGGCAGGCCAAACAACTCATTTCATTTTCATTAAGGGCTAACAAATAATTTATTGCAAGTACATTGCAGACTCACAGTTCAGTTAACTCACATCTTAGAACCACAGTTGTAGACTCTCCCTCACGATCTTCCAGAGTGACTGACTCACGTCCGGCATCCGGGGCTTTATACTCCTGTCCCACCCGGAAGGGGCGTTACCTTCATTATGGTGATTGACAGGCGTTTTAAGGTGATTGACAGGGTAGCATTAAAAAAAAAAATCAATGAAAAACATAGACAGGAAGTGGTCAAGATGAGACTTTTAGTATAATAATAGATATTAGCATTTCAAGTAAGGCAGGGAAGTGGATCTAATTATGACTTTTAAAAGGTATTTGGACAGATATTTGTGTAGGAAATATTTTGGGCTATGCGCCAAATGCAGTGAAATGAGACTAGCCTAAAATACCAATATGGACAGCGTCGACAGGTTTTTCCAAAGTGCCTGCTCCCATTGCTGTACAGCCTTTTTGACTATATGAGCTCTGGAAGGCGGATTTAAGAGGATTTTGGTGCCAAGCATAGGCATATGGGAATAGCTCAGGTAAATAGATGAGTAGGGACTTGTTTCCATGGTGTATAACTCTATGGCCCACGAGGCTTATGTTTAGTTTTCTTGGTAAATGTATCTCCATGCCAACCTGAATAGAACATTCCATGCCCTGCCAGTACACACTAAGCTCATCATCCCAGATCACAGTAAGCAAAAAGGAAGCCCAGTTCTCTGACCAGTCTTACTGTCTCCGATTACATTTTATCTCTGTTTGCTTTGTTGTTAATCTCCCAGCTAACAATGATCTATTCTACATTTTCCTTGATCTCCAATATTATTTGCCCTGTTTTCACACCTTATTCTTATCTATGTATCTCCTTCTCCCCTGATGTCAGTCTGAAGAAGGGCCTCGACCCGAAACGTCACCCGTTCCTTCTCTCCAGAGATGCTGCCTGCCCCTCTGAGTTACTCCAGCATTTTGGATCTATCTTAAGCAAAAATTAAAATGTTTGATCTATAGGGCACAATACATCAACAAACCTCAGTAGAGAGACTAAACCTACAACAATCTTGTCATTAATGCAACAACTAAGGTTGCCAACACCCTGCAAAGTATCCATCACTACAAATTAAATGTGATCAACTAAATTATATGCTGGCTGGTGGCTGTAAACCAATAAAACCCATGTTTAACTTACGTACGTGGTCCCCAAGGTTTTTTGAAAGCCATTCACGGAGGAGTGCATGAAAAATGAGGCAAATTACAAATGTTTGCCAACACAAAATGATAGACAAAGTAAATTAAAGAAGATAAGACCAATAAATACACCTGCAGAAAACAGATTGCAGTTCTGATCTATCAGGTTATAATGCATACTTCACATTTTAAAACTTATGAATTACACATGGTTTTTATGCTAAGCAGTTGGTAGATGGCAGCATCTTCTATTTTTGGAATAAAATTCATTAATTTCTAATGAAGCTGGAACAGAATATGCCACTGTTATACTGTGTAGATCCAAGTCCAATTTAGATAATATCATTCTGACACTTTTTGTTAGTCTAGCTTTCCATCATTCAGACTGATTTCATTTATGCATAAATTGTATTCATAAATAAGCCTTCCTCCGAACTGCCAATCAGTTGGTATGGATTTCCACAGAAGATATCAGTAAATCACGAGGCCCTCGTTTTGTAAGATTTCAGTTAAAGTGCCCAAAATATTTAATGTGCGGTTTCATTGTCTTTATCTCATATTGATGATTTAATAAATTACAGGCAACCATTTCATGTACATTCCCTGGGACAGAAACTGTTACGAAATGGAATGTGTGCATAAGTAAAGCAATAATTTGTTGGAATTTTTTTTGAGGTGATACTTGAAGTTTGGGACTCCCGCACGTTCCAGTCATTGACTCTCTCAGTGTGTTCTATTCGCTGGACCTCATGGATTTGAGGGTCTGAAGCAGCAGTTACACTGGGAGACCTAGTCACAGATATTACACCGTTAATCTCGGTTCAAAATCTACACAGGCCATTCATTTCAAGACAGATTTGTCAGCCACAAGGAAAAGAGGTAGGAATCAATTAAATTATATACAGTATATATTTTAAAATTGTTTGACCCACCTCCAATGTTTTTAATTATTTAAAAATATTTGTATGTATTGTCAGTATGTATTTTTCATTTTTAAAAGTTTTTTTTTTTTAAAAACAATCTCTTCCATTATTAACAGTTTTTGAAAGCTTGTGAATGCCAGGGTATGACAGGTGGGAAAGCTTGTGTTGCCGCATTGTTTCTCAAAGGTTTACTCTGTGTACTTTTACTTGTTCAACAATGATGCAGTTGTGTTGTTCAAGACCGGGACAGGGCAGGACTCCCTGTCAGGTTCCTAAGCATCTTGGCTAGTGAGTTCGACCTTGTGGACCAGGGTGAACTAACTGCAGAACATTTGGGAATGTGAGTAACATCAGGGTGACAGGCCCCAAGTTCTGTGCCATTGATATTGTTGAACAGTGTACAAATCCAGAGGTTGCATTTTATTTTGTAACTGTAATGGCAAATATCCGACTGTTCCAGTGTCCAACTTTCCGTTGCCATTACTACACAGGTAATTAGGAGTGATCTTACGCAGACCAAATAGAACAGATTTCCCAGTCGTTATTTCCAGTTTAGTTGGTTCTTTATTGAAGTAGTTGTACAAAAAAAGAGATGAACGTACCAGGTTTTCCTTATTCTGCATACAAGTTGTAGCTAGCTGTTCTCCCTGGTCTGGTGAGAACTGAATGCCCTCCACCCCTGTGCCTGGTCTTCCACTCCCTGTCCACTATGCCCATATATGCCCCTCTGTGCATCTAATCACCAGCCCCAAGTGCCCAAAATAACACTGCAAGATATATCTAGATAAAATAATATAATATGCCAACAGTAACTAGTCTAAACATAAATGGTTCCTACACACCGGCCCTATTTTTTCTACGTATATAATTAAACAATTACCAATAAACTTTAAAAGGAGCTATATAAAAATTAGAATATTTTCAAAAAAAAGGTATGTACTATGTGTTGGCATTTAAACTTCTTTTCTTCCTTCTTCTTATCCTTCTTGCTGTACCTAGGTCTCAGCTTCTTGGAGCAGACATATCTTTGTTATCGGACTTTCCAAGATGTTGCTCTTAGTCTGAAATCGAACTGTGCGCACAAGACCTTGTGCATCTAGTATGGTCTCCAATATTCTGCCCATTAGCCAGGAGCCTCGTGGTGCAGTGGAATCAGCCACCACAACAAGGTCACCTGCAGCAAAGCTTCTCCTTACCCTTGACCTTTGTTGTTGATTAGACACAACACAGTCTGTTATGACCTTTCTTGCAGCGGAGTTAGCTTTGATAATCCAGTATCTTTTACGGAGGCAAGTCAGCATATGATTTCTTCCTCCATGTCCAAGTTGTTCATGGATATGTCCTAACAGTAGTGTTGATATGTGAAGGTACTTTGAGAGAATAATAGGATGTTTGGCCTCTTCAGGCATCGCTAGTCTATTCAAGCGACCAGCTACTTTCAGATGTCCATCATCCAGCACCGGTTCTAGCTTGTACAAATGACTGCTTCTTTTGACATCATTTTTACCAGCTCTAATACTGATAGTTCTTCTTTGAATCTTTGTCTTTGACTGAAAGAGATGACTGTACTTTCTGCTTGGAAAAGATCTTCAGGACATAAACAATGTCTGCCGAATGTTGCTTTAAAGACTTGCATCTTCTTATCAACCTTTTCCTTTATTTTGCCAGGATCTTTTTCAAAGCTACTCATAGCAGTCTGAATCTCCTTTCTTTTTCAAATCAACTGCAAGAGTGTTGTACTTACTTTAAGAATCTAAGCAACAGCAGTCTTCAGATTCCACCATGATGAGAAAAAAGTGATCAGAGAGTCTGTGGGGTTCAATGGATCCTTGACAATGACGTTCATTGTGACGTCTTGCTTGATTTCTGGATCATTAGCAGAGATTGCAGATTCCAAGTTAGGCTTTGGCCATTCTCTGTCTGGCTTACAGAGAAGCTCTGGTCCATTGATCCATCTCTTACAGCTTAATAAGCGGTCTGCTGTTTGTCCTCTAGAGGCTTCATCTGCAGGATTGTCCTTTGTGCGAACATATCTCATTGTAATATATCAGTAGCATCCCTTACAAAAGAGATCCTTTTTGCTACAAATGTTTGGAAGCGTTCGGTTTCATTGTTGATGTACTTAAGCACTGTTGTGCTATCGGACAAGAAGAAGGATTTGCAGCATTATGTCCACTCTGACAGCTAGGACTGCAGCTGTAAGCTCCATTCTGGAAATTGTCATTTGCTTTAATGGTGCCACTCTGGATTTTCCATTATGAATGCAACATGCACTTCTTTGTTATCACTTTCCAGTCTTCGATATAAAACAGTACCGTAACCCCTTTCTTTTGCGTCTGAAAAGTGGTGCAGCTGTGCATATCTGATTTGACCAAAGTTTGTGGGCTTCATGCACTAGTCCAATTTAAATTCAACCATCTTGATGAGATGTGCTAACCATTCTGTCCATCGCTGAGAGAAGGTTTGGGATATGTTTTCATCTCATCCGTACCTTTCCTTACAGAGCTCCTGCATAATCAGCTTGGCTGGCAGAGTAAATGGTGCTAGAAATCCTAAAGGGTCATATATAGAGCGAACCACGGACAAGATGCCCCATCTTGTATATGATTGTTCCTGTGCAGCAATTCTGAACTTGAACACATCTACTTCCTGCGGCAGCTCAAAAAATTCAGGGTCAGTCGACCAGCCATGACCCACTTCTATAGGTCTACCATAGAAAGCATACTCACATTCTCCATGCTTGTCTGGTATGGTCACACAACCTCGCAGGATAAGATTCGGCTGGAGAGAATAGTGCGCCGAGCTTCTAAGATCATCGGTTGCAGCAGACTTCCCTCAGTGACATCACTTTACTCAACAAGACTCACCAGAAAGGCCAAAAAAATCATAGCAGACCACTTTCACCCGGCACATTACTTCTTTAATCTCCTCCCATCAGGAAGGAGATATAGAAGCATTAAAAGTAAAACATCTCGCTTCAGAGACAGCACCTACCTCCAAGCCATCAGATATTTGAATTTGCACTAATCACTTTGCACTTTCTTTTGCACTTGCACTTACGCTTAACATGACGCTGCTGGGTACTGTCCTTCCTGTATATATTGTCCTTCGTACGGTATTGTCTGTATTATTTATTGTGGTGTATGTGGTGGTTGTATTGTACTGTATTGTATCTGTCTGAGAGCGAACCAAGACACATTCCTATCAACTTGTTGACATGGCAATAAACTTCTTGAATTGAATTGAATTGAATTGAATTGAATTGAATTGAATTGAATTGAATTGAATTGAATCTGTTTCAACACACCAGTGCAGTCCCAGTGCTCTTTCCATAGGCAGATTTTCTTTGTCCAAGTTCAACTCCCTAGTTTCCTTGGTTCTGCTTTCTTGTGGAATGGATGCCAATACAGCATGGCTGTAGCTGTTCCACTTCGACAGAATGAATCCTCCCATTTGGCAGAGGGAAGTCAGGTCTCTTGCCATTTGAACTGCTTCCTGTTCCGAAGGCATGGATTTTAAACAATCATCTACATAGAAGTTGTTCTTTACTGTGTTTGGCACCTCTGCTGGAAAGTGAGCTTTGTTGTCGTCAGCGATCTTCCTTAATGTAAAGTTTGCACAACTTGGTGACGACACTGTTCCTAAAAGTAGGAATGCTACAAAATTTTGAGATTTTAAAAATCGCCTGTAATTTATCCCATCAGATAAAGCATAAAAAGCTTTAATTTGATACCTAATTCACTTTCATATCTTCAGTATTAAAAAAGTTATGGTCATTTTCATACTCAGAAATTAGCATCTTGTTCCCTATTGCTTTTCCATTGACAAAAGGAAACATTACTTGCTTTTTATTCTTTTATTCTGTTCGAAATAAATAATAAAATAAAAAATAATAAATAAAAATAATAACACAAAACCTGTGATCTAGGACAGTCAAAAGCCCATAACTTTCTTAAAAATTAAGAGAATTGAAGATATAGATTGAAGCATTCTGAAACAAATATGAAACATCTTACTTGGATGACCTGAAATTAAAGCATATAATTAGTTAGTTACCTAATTGTAGCTCATTACAAAATTGACCGTTGTGCCAGAAATAGTAATAAACACCCAGACTGCCTTGAAAGTTCAAAAATGTGATATTCTCAAGATCAGAACTTTAATATTATTATATTATATGCTTCAAGTCCGGAACAGATAGGTAAAGAAATTACAATTTCTAGCAAAAGACCAAGTCTTTAAGGAGATCAGTTGCTAGCTGGTACATTGGCATATCATAATCAATAGCATCATCATACTCCTCAGATTGTAACCAATACGCAACTCTGTGCACCTTGTTTTTCCTCAACTTTTCAATTTTGGTATTGTAAACTGCAAGTTTTTGGTCTTCAAACTATGCATGCCATGCCTTTCTGCCCACTACTTTCCCATTAATGCCCCTGACCCACTTAGGAAACCTGAATGGAAATCTCTGGTGACCTTGCGCCCCACCCAAGGTTTCCATGAGTCACCAGAGGTTTTGGTCACTTGCCTGGAAAGCCTTGACCGAAGCGTGAGCTGCATCTACTGATCACAGATCCTATAGGATCTTTGCTACCAACCGCACACACACACACATACATACACAAACACATCGCGAAGGTGGGGGCCCGGGACAGCGGAGGAGCGCTGTCAGCACGATGAAGAGGAAGGTAAACGGCTGCCACAGAGCACAGTAAGTCCTTTAGAGAGCGCGGGAGGGAGGGAGAAAGAAGGGGAGTGAGAAGGGGAAGAGAAGGGGGGAGAGAAGGGGGGGGAGAAGGGGGGAGAAGGGAAGAGAGGGGGAGAGAGAATGGGAGAGAAGGGGGCAGAAGGGGAGAGAACGGGGGGGGGGGGGAGAAGGGGGGAGAGTGGAGACAGTTTTAAGAAGTTTAATAAAGTTACCGGGCATTTTACCTTCTGGCGGATCTTCTAGGTCCTGAAAACCAAAGATCCGATAGGATCTTTGCTGAAAACTCCAATGAGCCAATCAAAATGGCCGGTCAGTGAAGGAGATTGCCTTCGACTGCCTGTAAGTAAATAGCAACCCCACTCCACTGGCTTCGACCAAACGGCAACCTATTTTTAGTCGAGGCTGGGTTTTTTTTTTTTTTTAAATAATCGCAGGAACATAGAAGAAGCCTCGACTATGCGGAAACCACTTTCCACCATTAGGGAGAGTGACCGGAACCTCCAGGAACCTCACGGAAACCTTGGATGGGGCGCAAGGTCTCCAGAGGTTTCCGTTCAGGTTTCCTAAGTGGGACAGAGGCATAAGAATGTCCTGTAGATCATCAAATTTGAAGTAGTCCAAATTCGGATAATCTCTGCGAATGCTGTCTAAATCAGTCTCTTTTGCTGGACACTTGGATTGTCAATTTTGAATTTCTTCTTCGGAGACATCTGTTTAAAATGTAAAGAAAAAAAATACTGAACAGAAACAAGTTATTATTTGCTGTTTCAGAAAAAAGGGTAGAAATGATAGTTAAATGCTAAAACAATTAGTAAATACCCAACAAAAAAATCATATTAATCAGTTTCATCTAATCAATTAAATTTATCTAAATTCAATTACTAGATCTAAACATCTATCCATTTCTTAAGAAAAGGCTAATTTTTAAAAATAGCCTAAGTATCCAAATAACAAATAGATCCCATTCACACAAGAATTCACAATACAACATGATTTTAAAATCTCACTTTGTCATGAATTTATATGCCAAATGGAAGGAATTTAATGTTTAATTCCCATAAATTAATCCAGAAACATCCACTCTCAAGATAATCAAAATTATTATTTTTTGCGCAATACAACTGTACTGTGGATATTTAGCATGAAATTATTGATCATGGATAGACACTAACACAAAATATAGATGATGATTTAGATGTTCTTATGACATGATTGTGCAAAAAAAATAAATGAATTTGATTATCTTGAGAGTGGATGTTTCTGGAATGTGATCAATTAGAATGTTGCCTTAAATTTAAGCTCATATCAGTAGGCAAGAAACTGCTGATTCGTATGGGGGCCTACATAACATGTTTCGCATCATAAGATTAAACTGAAGCCACACCAAAAAGCAAAATAATATGTTAAATAATCAACGTAATAACCTGATCTCAGCACTTCAACTCCCCCTCCCATTCCGAATCCAACCTTTCTGTCCTGGGCCTCCTCCATGGCCAAAGTGATGACCACCGGAAATTGGAGGTGCAGCACCTCATATTTCACTTGGGCAGTTTATACCCCAGCGGCATGAACATTGACATCCAATTTCAGGTAGCCCTCACTGTCTCCTCCCCTTCTCAGCTCTCCCTCAGCCCTCTGGCTCCTCCTTTTCCTTTCTTCTTCCTGACCCCCCCCCCCACCCTACATCAGTCTGAAGAAGGGTTTCGGCCCGAAACGTTGCCTACTTCCTTCGCTCCATAGATGCTGCCGCACCCGCTGAGTTTCTCCAGCACTTTTGTCTACCTTTTGCTTTGTCCAGATATTGCAATCCATGATGTTGAAGGCGTTGAAGGCATTTTTAGTTGCGTTTAAGTTCAATCCAGCAACGCAATATTCCAGCAAATTAAAAAAAAAAACGGGAAGGGAAGTGCGTACAATTTGTCTTCATCAGCTAGCAGCCCGAGGAAATCCCTCTCTGACAACCAATACAAACCTGCATTTTAATCCCGCCCCCCCCAAAGCCTCCGGAATTGTACGGACTGGCAGTGGCAGAGCTGGAGTGCCGCTGATGGTAGGTTTTGTAACAACGCTACTAAAAGATGTACCTTCATCTGGTATTCAACAAGATACTGCTGCAAATCGCCCTCGGGCCACCACAGGAATCGCAGAGAGTCAATATGCTTTTCCGAACCTTTGACCTAATGAAAGATTGCTTTGATATCAGCCATCAAAGCAACCAATTCTTGTCTGAATCTGATGAGAACTTCAATAAGTGAGTTGGCAAGGTCTCGTCCCTGCAGCAGTTGGCAGTTAAGTGATGTTCCTTTGAAGACTGCTCCGCAGTCAAAGATCACCTTTAAGGTTCCTTTCCTTGACCATTGTCAATCATTTCTGTGAGGAAAGATGTATATTCATCATTAAATTTCTTATTCTTGCCAAACCTGCGTTTCAGGCTCTGGATGAGCTGCACTGCAATGCAATGGTTATTTGGCATGCTGACACTTTCTTGTTTGAAAGGTAAGTTTAGACAATAGTGTACATCTATTATCTTTGTTGAGCGATTTATAATATCCAAGAACTTTACATCTTCTCTGGACATTTCTTCTGTTTCCGTGCTGTTCTTTCATTGAAGTCGTGATTGTATTGCCTGACCAGTCGCTCCTCCAGGTTGTCAAGTCAAGAGAGTTTATTGTCATGTGTCCTAGATCGGACAATGAAATTCTTGCTTTGCTTCAGCACAACAGAATATAGTAGGCATGAATACAGAACAGATCAGTGTGTCCATATACCATTATATAAATATATACACACATGAATAAATAAACAGATACGGTGCAAGTAAACAGATAATGGTCTATTAATGTCCAGAGTTTTGTTTCAGTTGAGTTTAATAGCCTGATGGCTGTGGGAAAGTAGCTATTCCTGAACCTAGATATTGCAGTCCTCAGGGTCATGTACCTTCTACCTGAAGGTAGCGGGGAGATGAGTGTGTGGCCAGGATGGTGTGGGTCCTTGATGATGCTGCCAGCCTTTTTGAGGCAGCGATTGCGATAGATCCCCTCGATGGTAGGGAGTTCAGAGCCGATGATGGACTGGGCAGTGTTTATTACTTTTTGTAGTCTTTTCCGCTCCTGGGCGCTCAAGTTGCCGAACCAAGCCACAATGCAACCGGTCAGCATGCTCTCTACTGTGCACCTGTAGAAGTTAGAGAGAGTCCTCCTTGACATACCGACAAGGTCCTTGAAATACCGTAATCTTCTCAGGAGACGCTGATGTGCTTTCTTTATAATTGCATCAGTGTTCTCGGATCAGGAGAGATCTTCAGAAATATGCACGCCCAGGAATTTGAAGCTCTTGACTCTACCATTGACCCGTTGATATAAACGGGACTGTGGGTCCCCATCCTACCCCTTCCAAAGTCCACAATCAGTTCCTTGGCTTTGTTGGTGTTGAGGGCCAGGTAATAGTGCTGGCACCGTTTGGTCAGTTGGTCGATCTCTCTTCTATACTCTGACTCGTCCCCATCAGTGATACATCCCACACCAGTGGTGTCATCAGCGAACTTGATGATGGAGTTTGCATTATGGCCGGCTACGCATCCATCAATTCAATTCAATTCAATTCAACTTTAATGTAATTGCACAAATACTGAGTATGGGTACAACGAAATGCAGTTTTGCGTCAGTCCGTAGTAGTGCAATATAGAAATTTAAAAAAAAAAAAAAAAAAAAGAGGATACAGAATAATAAAAAATACAGAATAATTAAACAATGGGGACGGAGGGACCGGAGGAATCTATCGGCGGGACTCCGAGTTCAGCAATGCGACGGTATGATTGTAGAAGCTGTTCCTCATCCTACTGGTACGAGACCTGAGGCTCCTGTACCGCCTCCCTGATGGGAGGAGGGCAAACAGTCCATGGTTGGGGTGGGAGGGGTCTTTAATGATCTTCCCAGCTCGTTTCAGACACCGTTTTCGGTGGAGGGCATCCATGGCAGGGAGCGGGGCACCGATGATGTGCTGCGCAATTTTCACCACCCGTTGTAGTGCCTTCCTGTCCGCAACAGTGCAGCTGCTGTACCATACCGTGAAGCAGGCGGTCAGGATGCTCTCGATGGTACACCGGTAGAAGTTGGTCAGGATCTGGGGGGACAGGTGGGCTTTCTTGAGCCTCCTCAGGAAGTAAATGCGCTGCTGTGCCTTTTTGATCAGCTTGGAGGTGTTGAGGGACCAGGACAAATCCTCCGAGATGTGTACCCCGAGGAATTTGTAGCTGGAGACGCGCTCCACCTCAGTCCCGTTTATGTGGATGGGGGTATGTCTGCCCCCTCTGACCTTCCTGAAGTCGACAATAAGTTCCTTCGTCTTCTTGGAGTTGAGGACGAGGTTATTATTGGCACACCAGGTTGTCAGGTGCTGGACCTCCTCTCTGTAGGCTGACTCATCGTTGTCACTGATCAGTCCTACCACCGTGGTGTCATCAGCAAACTTAATGATGGCGTTGGATCCGTACTTAGGGATGCAGTCGTGGGTGAAGAGGGAGTAGAGGAGAGGGCTGAGCACACAGCCCTGTGGCATGCCGGTGTTCAGTGTTATAGTGGTGGAGGTGAGGTTGTTGACCCTAACAGACTGTGGTCTGTTGGTGAGGAAATCCAGTGTCCAGTTGCAGAGGGAGGTGGAGATGCCAAGCCCGCTGAGTTTGGTGATCAAGCTGGCGGGGATGACAGTGTTGAAAGCGGAGCTGAAATCAATGAACAGCAACCTGATGTAGGAGTTGTTGTTGTCCAGGTGGGTCAGGGCAGAGTGTAGGGCCGCCGATATGGCGTCCTCTGTAGACCTGTTGGCCCGGTAGGCAAACTGATGGGGGTCCAGTGTGGGGGGGAGGCTGGCTTTGAGGTGAGCCAAGATCAGCCGCTCAAAGCACTTAGCAATGACAGGGGTGAGTGCCACTGGGCGGAAATCGTTGAGGCTCCCTGTGGCTGACTGTTTGGGCACTGGCACGATGGTTGATGTCTTGAGGCAAGTGGGGACAACACCCTGGGCCAGTGAGAGATTGAAAATGTCGGTGAAGACTGGGGATAGTTGTCCAGCACATGCCCTAAGCACCCGGCCAGGGATGCCATCGGGGCCGGCAGCTTTGCGCTCATTCACCTTGCTCAGTGCATCTTGTACAGCAGAGGTGGAGAGACTGAGGGGTTGTTCATTTGGGGGTGGAGCAACTTTGATGGCTGGGGTTTTGTTATCTCGGTCAAAGCGAGCATAGAAATGGTTTAGCTCGTCAGGAAGGGTGGCGTTGTCTGGGGGAGGGGTGTTAACTTTCTGGTAATCGGCAAAGGATTTGATTCCTTGCCACATGCGCCTGGGGTCAGAGTTGTTTTGGAAGTGCTCCTCAATCCGCCGTTTGTGATTGAGTTTGGCATTCCTAATTCCCATTTTCAGATTGGCCCTGGATGAGCTGTATCCCTCAGCGTCGCCAGATCTGAAAGCGGCATCGCGAGCCTTCAGGAGTCTGACCTCCCTGCTCATCCACGGCTTCTGGTTAGGGAAGGTCTTTATTTCTTTGTGGGTAGTGACATTATCGCTGCAGAATTTTATATAGTCCATAACTGTTGAGGTGTATGAGTTGGTACACAAAATTGCTGGGGAAACTCAGCGGGTGCAGCAGCATCTATGGAGCGAAGGAAATAGGCGACGTTTCGGGCCGAAACCCTTCTTCAGACTGATGGGGGGTGGGGGAAAGAAAGAAGGAAAAGGGGAGGAGGAGGAGGAGCCCGAGGGCGGGCGGATGGGAGGGTGGGAGGAGACAGCTAGAGGGTTAAGGAAGGGGAGGAGACAGCAAGGGCTAGCCAAATTGGGAGAATTCTATGTTAATGCCATAAGGACGCAAGGTCCCCAGACGGAATATGAGGTGCTGTTCCTCCAATTTCCGCTGTTGCTCACTCTGGCAATGGAGGAGACCCAGGACAGAGAGGTCGGATTGGGAATGGGAGGGGGGGTTGAAGTGCTAAATGAGTGGGTGTAAAAGGTGTATGAGTTGATGTCCACTTGTGAATTGAAGGTGGACTGGGTAGCAAACAGACTCCAGTCTGTCTGCTGAAACTGCTGCTGTAAAACAGAGACAGCCCCCTCAGGCCAGACCTTCACTGTCCTCGTGGTAGGTTTCACACGTCTGATCAGAGGTGTGTATTTGGGGAGCAGGAACAGAGAGAGGTGGTCAGACTGACCAAGGTGGGGGAGGGGGAGGGCTTTGTAGGCTTCAGTAATATTAGTGTAAACTAAGTCCAGAATATTGTTCCCTCTGGTTGGGCAGGAAACATGCTGATGGAACCTGGGGAGTACAGTTTTAAGGTCGGAGTGGTTGAAATCACCCGCAACAATAAATGCCCCCTCTGGGTGAGCAGATAGATGTTTGCTGATAGCAGCTTGCAGCTCTTCCATTGCTAGCCTGGCATTAGCGTCCAGGGGTACATAGACTGCGGTGATAACAGTCGATGTGAATTCTCTGGGCAAATAGAAGGGCCTGCACTTTAACATCAGGTATTCCAGGTCCGCAGAGCAGTGACTACCAATCCTAACGACGTCCGTACACCATGAGTTGTTCACATAGATGCACAGTCCGCCGCCCTTGGTCTTACCGGAGTCCTCCGCTGTTCTGTCGGCCCTGAAGACAGTGCGCCCCTCCAGCTCGATGGCGTTGTCCGGGATGTTGCCGTTGAGCCATGTTTCAGTAAAGACCATGGCGTTGCAGTCAGTGATCCGTCTGTGTGTGGTGATCCGCAGCCTTAGTTCATCGATTTTACTCACCAGGGACCGGACATTCGCGAGGAAAATGCTGGGCAGAGCTGGCTGGTGAGGATTTCATTTCAGCCTAGCTTGATGTCCTCCCCGCTTCCCACGTCTTTGTTTGCGGTCCCTGCGCCGCCTCCGGGCACTTCCTGTCGGGGAAGCTGACCCGCTAGACCACGGTGTCTTGGCGATCTCCGGCGGCAGTTGAAAGTCGCTTCTGGGGCTCGTTACGCAGAGACGGCCGAGCTCTAATAGCTCCTGACGGCCGTATAGAGTCTTCGCTCAGGTGCTCCGGGCGAAAACTAAGGTAATGATTAACAGAAAAATGACTAAATTACAAAAACTACGGAGACGCAGAGCCTCGCGTTGTGCACGCGACGCCATCTTGGATCGTGACGATTACATATACATGAGTATAGAGTGAGTACAGCAGGGGGCTCAGCATGCAGCCTTGAGATGCTCCTGTGCTGATTGTTATCAAGGCTATTGTCTGTTCTCAGGGGACTATAGATGACCCACCCCAGTAGGGTCCTCACAGCGTATGGTCCACCCCCTTGGCTGTTGACCAGCTCCCAAGGTTCCAATACCTTTGAAGCATTTATCCCAATGAGTAGGTCAATGTTTCAAGAAGCTTGATATCCTTCAAGTAAGGTCATTGTATCATGTCTTCCTGTCTGGGAATGTTTAGCTGAGAAACCGGAATGGTCCTATGTGTGAACACATCAGATAGTTGGATAAAATTGTCTTTGTCCAGACAAGATATTTCCAAACCTGAGATATATTGACTGACCACAGGCTTCACTTGGTTCATGGTATGTAAGAGAATATTGGTCTTTTGTCCTGTAATGTTCTGCCTTCTCATCAAGCTTTCTGTGCAAAAGATAGTTGAACTTCCATGATCCAAAAATACGTATGTTTGCAACACTGTGGCCCCCTTGTGGCTCTTTACCTGTAATGGTACAATGGAGAAGATGCAGGTTTCATCACCGGCCCCAATATGCCCACACAGTATTACTCCCAATTGGCTTCTCATTCTGTTCTGTATGCTCCGGCTTCTTCTCTTGTTCTTTTGTGCAATGTGAAGTATTTCAGGATGATTTTGATTGCACTCATCACGTCAAACGACACTTGTGTGTCTTATCTTCAAACATCCAAAGCAGATGCCCTTCTCCTTTAAGAAGTCTATGCTTTCTCTGTGCCCCTTCTTCTTGATCTGTGGACACCGCCCCGATGGGTGACCGCTTTTATTACAGAACAAACAAGAACCTTGAGAATTGGTGGTAGATACATTTCTTCTCATTCCACTTGTTGTCAGATATTCTTGCACTGTTGTTTCTACAGGTATTACAGTTGTTTAAAAAACTGCTTCCTCTTGGTCCCAACCTTTCTCTTGCTTTAGCAAAAGCAGAGCTTCTGACAGTTGCAATTGGCCTGACATCCTGGATGTTTCCAAAAAGTAGATCTGACAGTATCTTCACTTGTCTCTCCATGAAGTCTACCAGGTCAAAAAATCTAGCTTGATGTCCACGCTCTTTCTGTAGCTGACATGCCCTATTCCTCCAACTGTCTCTGAGCTTGTAAAGCAGTTTTAGAAGGATGGTCTTCATATTGGAAGCAACATTAATTTTCTCCATATAGGTGAGATGTTCAATTGCATTGCAACAACTTCTAAGGAACAGTGAGAAAGCTGTTATCATTAGTTTTTCTTTCCACTCCTCTCTCAAACGCTGTGATGAAAACTTTATGCTGCAAAGAATCATAATCATAAACAGGAATGTTTCTTAGTGGGAAAAGTAGAAGGGAGATTTTGTTGAGCTAGAAGAGCAGTGATGTCATTTTGCCTCTGCATTAGGTTCCAGATATCACATTTGTTTCCATCATTCAGTGCAGGGGTGGTAGTGCTAACATGCCCCTGCACACCATTTTTCATATGAGTCTGTACTTTTTGCTATTGAAGAGAGTATTGAGTTAGATGGGTCGTATCATGAGCTCTATCAGATGGTCCATGAGTTGTTTGTTTTGGTCTTACAACCTGTTGCTGGGAGGAAGATTCACTTCCCATCAACACATTCTGTCTTTGTTGCAATTGAACAGGCAAGTATTCATCTGCCTGTGGATTTAGCTTAGCTGATGTTTCCCTTTGAGCAGTTCCTTTTCTCATATAAGAGTTCATCCCGTGAGATACTCTAGAGCAGCTTCTAGATCCCTTAGCCTCAAGTACATTGATTCTTGCATTGGTTGCTGCCAGCTCAGACTCGAGTTCCAGCTGTTCTTTCTCTTTTTTCAGCTGTTTCTTCTTTCTTTTCAATTGTTCTTCTTGTCTTCCCACTTGTTCTTCTTGCGCCTCAAGCTCATGCCTTTTGTTCAGGGCGGTACCCCGTTCCAAGAGAGCAGCCCTTTCTGCCTGAGCTTTCAGGCAGAAAGTTTCCATTCTTACATGAAACCACTGATTTTGCCTTTCAAGCTTCGCTTCAGGCAGTGGTACCTTCACCAATGACTTGTCGTTTGTCAATGTCTTCATCACAGAGCTTGATTAATTGAACCAGGTTAGATTGTACTTCATTTGCCTTTTCCTCTGATTTCATGAGCTCTTTCCGCTTTTCAATTAACTTGTTAGCTTGTTTACATATAATGAGTTTCTTGTCCTCTGACACTTTTCCATGAACAATTCCCAGCCTTTGCCAGTGTGTTTAATAACTCTTCTTTCCTTTTCAGAATACTTTCTGCCATCTTGTGACTGAGCCTTAGATATTCTTGTTCACTATCCCTTTATAAACTCGTTGACATGAAAGCCTACGGCTGGTATTTCAAACAACTGATCTCACTCTGATTCTCAAGATCACTTCCCAATTCTCCATTTTAGTAACCATTTTCCAATACAGCTTATCATATATAGCTTTTCCAATAAAGCTTAATGTTGTACGTACTCACACTCTCTGCGCGTTGGCTTTCGAGGTTTCCAATCTCCGTTAGTCAGATTAGCGCAGGTGGCGACCTTGTCCAGTTGATCAGGAATGGTGGCGTCAGGCTTGTGAAATAAAACAATCCTTGTTCCTAGGTTTTCACAAGCTCCAGTTTCACTCATAGAGCCAGTTCTCACTTAAATGTAATGGCAAATTTCCGACTCTTCCAGTGTCCAACTTTCCATTGCCATTACTACACAGGTAAGTAGGAGTGATCTTACCCAGACCAAATATAACATATTTTCCAGTTGTTATTTCCAGTATAATTGGTTCTTTATTGAAGTAGTTGTACAAATAAAGAGACGAACATACCAGGTTTTCCTTATTCTGCATCCAAGTTGCAGCTAGCTGTTCTCCCCGGTCTAGTGAGAACTAAATGCCCTCCACCCCTGTGCCTGATCTTCCACTCCCTGTCCACTATGCGCATATAGATATGCCCCTCTGTGCATCTAATGACCGCCCCAAGTGTCCAAAATAATACTGCAAGATATATCTAGACAAAATAATATAATATGCCAATGGTAGCTAGCCTAAACATAAATGGCTTCTACAGTAACTATATCATGAAAAGCACAGAAAAAATATTTATTTTCATTCATCAGAGTTAGTGTATAATTAAAGTGTTGAAACAAGGAACTGCAGATGCTGGTTTACACAAAAGTACACAACGTGGTGGAGTAAGGTTTACAGAGATGTTCTATGGCATCTCTGTTCTCCATAGTTGCTGCCTGACCCGTTGTTCTCCAGAGATTTTGCGTGACCTGCTAAGTGTCCCCCAGGGATGTTGACTGATGTGCTGAGTTACTCCAGCACTTTGTGTCCTTTAGTGTATGGTTAATTATTTTGAACTTCTTTATCAGCACTTTTTTATTGTGCCATTTCCCATGATAAAACCGATCTTACGTTATTTGGAATGCCAATGTCCAGATGGGTTAAGTCCACAGATTTTTAAAATATCTTGTTGGAGCCTTTTTTTTAATCTATTGGATTACATTTAATTTATTATATATCTAGATTCCAGATAATCTTTAGTTCAAGAGATCCCACTTCATGAGTAGAAAGTTGATCGAACTGGATATCTACCACCAGTAGAATTAAAAGAGGCTTTTTCCTCCTTCGAGCTTCCCTGAGCTGGGTTTTTGCCAACTTTTAAGAAAGTTGAACTTTTCGTGGAATCCCCAAGTGGTAACTGAACTTGCATTTAAAAAAAAAGAAATTTAGTTTATCGGAATGTTTTAGTTTTTTTTAAAAATAATATATTTTATCCATTGGTTGGGTGATCTAGGATGAGAAGAGTTAATCTAATAATCTGTGCCAGAGCATTCAGGTGCCAAGAGAGGAAAATTATTCTGAGGGAAGGATAAACAAAGGGGTCACAGTTCCAGAACAAGGGGTCACAGTTTAAGGATAAGGGGGAAATCTTTCAGGACCGAGATGAGGAAAACATTTTTCACACAGAGAGTGGTGAATCTCTGGAATTCTCTGCCACAGAAGGTAGTTGAAGCCAGTTCATTGGCTATATTTAAGAGGGAGTTAGAAGTGGCCCTTGTGGCTAAAGGGATCAGGGGGTATGGAGAGAAGGCAGGTACAGGATACTGAGTTGGATGATCAGCCATGCTCATATGTAATGGCAGTGCAGGCTCGAAGGGCCGAATGGCCTACTCCTGCACCTATTTTCTATGTTTCTAAATGGAATACTCCCCATATAAGACAATAAACAATATCTAAATTGGAGTACTGCATACAGTTTTGGTCTCCTAATCTGAGGAAAGACATTCTTGCCATTGAGGGAGTGCAGAGAAGGTTCACCAGACTGATTCCTGGGATGTCAGGACTTTCATATGAAGAAAGACTGAGTGGTTCGACCATTTTTTGCTTTATTGAGGAAATAAAAAAAACATTCCTAAATCTTGATTCATAAAGTTGCAGTTACTGAAAATCTGAAAACAAAAACACTCAACAGGTCAGCCAGCATCTATATTAGAACAGGTTCTGGTCAGAACCCAGCCTAAATCTTCGTCACTTCTGAAGACAAGCAGAAATGTAAACTTCTCAGTTCAAACAGTTCCCAAGAAACGTTGCAGTCAGAAAATTATCTGATACAAATCAATCACATTTAACACGGACTTTTGATGATTTTTATAAACAATATCTTGATATCAGTTTCAATGAGTCTGGTTGAAAGTAAAATTAGCTGCCCCCTATGTGCAGGTAGTCTTTCTAATCCCATCTCTTTCTCTCCCTTTATCTGCAAGTAGATCTTTAATGCAGGTTTTACTATTTCTCAAATTTGACAATTCATACGAATGCTCTCCTTGACGCAGTCTTTGCTTCATAATAAAGCCCCACTGCATTGAATCTCATGTATTCCTAAACAGCATGTAACGCCTTGGTGCTTGGCAAGCCATTCACTTTGCACATAATCAGTGCACTTGTCGAAGATTATGCAAGGAGCGTTTGAACTGCTAAGTACAAAGTTTCTGCCTAAGGCTTTTCAAGGACATACTGTAGCTATGGCTCTCAAAAGTTGATGCAAATGCAATATTTTTCTTTCTTCAGCTGAAGAACATCTGTTAGCTTCAAACAGATCTCGAGTGTGTTTTTTGCCTAGAGCAAAGGAAAGGCTTCTTCGTGATTTAAGATGAAGGATTATCCCATAAGGGAGATACATTTTTCTGATCTATGTAACTTTAATCTTCAGAAAACTCCTAATCTCTTGGAGAATCTTCTTTGAGGGGAAAACCATATGATTTGTAATCTTGCAACCATTGAACTTTGTGAGGAAAGACAGCGTGCTGTTCAATCTGAAAGCAATGGATGCTGTGGTCAGTTTTTTATCTGGCAGTAACTGCATCAAAACTGGGTCATTATCTGTACTACACCAGTAATGCTGCCAGCAGTAATGAACTGGATCACTTTGAAAGAGGAAACCTACAAATGTTGAAAATGTGATTTTTTTTCATTGTAATTGTGAATCGTCCTTGATTATGTTGGCTGCTTTGCTCAGGTTGCGTGAAGTGTGGATGGATCCGATGGGATGCTTTCTATGGTGTTTCTGTAGAAATTACTAAAAGTAATTGGAGACATGTTGAAATTCCTTAACCTTCTGCGGATATAAAAGGATTGGTGTGCTTTGTTGGCTGTAGCATCAATATGGTTAGATCTGGACAAATTGTTGATGATATTTACAACTAAGAACAAAGCTCTCAATCATCTTCACTCCCACAGCATTAATACACACTGGGGCATGTACTTCACCCTTGAAGGCAATGACCGGTTCCTTTGCTTTGATGACATTGTGGGAGAGGTTTCTCGTTATCTCCTTCCTGTAATCTGTCTCGTCATTGTTCAAGATCCGGCCCACTCAGTGGTGATATCTAAAATCGAAAAAGGAGCTAGAGCAGAATTTGGTTTCACAATCTTGAGTGTACAATCAGAGGTTGAGTATGCAGTCTTCTAGGGCACCCATGATGATAATTGTAGAGGATGATTTGATGCCTATCGTTACCAATTATGGTCTGTGAGTCTGGAAGTCAAGGATCCAGTTGCAGAGTGGGGTGCTGATTCCTAAGACCTGGAGTTTGGAGATCAGATTGGCTGGAATTATGATGTTGTCCTTATGTAGGAAGGAACTGCAGATGCTGGTTTAAACCGAAGATAGACACAAAATGCTGGAGCAACTCAGCGGGACAGACAGCAGCTCTGCTGTGAAGGAATGGGTGATATTGCCTTGTTATCCAGATGTTTCAGGAATGAGTGTAAGACCAGGGAGATCTAGGCCTGCTGGGAGACTGGGATTAATGTGCGCCTTCACCAGTCTCTTGAAGCTTTTCATGATGTCAGAGCCACTGGATGATGGTGATCATGAAGGCATGTTTCCGTGCTTTTCTTTGGCACTGTGATGACATTAGTCTTCTTAAAGCAAGTGGAAACCTATGATTAGCAAATATGTGTATAAAATCATGAGAGGAATCAATTGGGTAGATGCACAGAATCGAGGGCCAGAGGACATAGGTTCAAGGTGAAGGGGAAAAGATATAATAGGTAACTGAGGGAAAATATATAATAGGTATCTGAGGCGTAACCTTTTCACACAAAGTGGGGTGGGTGTATGGAACAAGCTGCCAGAGGTGGTAGTTGAGGCTGGGACCATCCCAACGTTTAAGAAACAGTTAGACAGGTTCATGGATAGGACAAGTTTAGAGGGATACGGACCAAGCGCAGGCAGGTGGGACTAGTGTAGCTGGGAAATGTTGGTCGGTGTGGGCAAGTTGGGCAAGGGGCTCGTATCCACAATGTATCACCCTATGACTATATGAAGAGGTTAAAAATATTGACTGATACTCCTGTTAACTGGTCCCCACAGGTTCTGAGGACCAGCCAGGAATTAATCTGGGCCTGTTGGTTTCTGCCTGTGCATTCTCAGGAAGGCTGATCTGATGTTTGTAATGGTGACTGTGGATGTAGAAGCAGCTGAGGCTGTTTGTTTGATTAGTCTGGGTCATTGATCTAGCTTGGTCTAGAATTGTCTTTAGGCATTGCAAATGGCTTTGCAAAGGCTGTAGGTACACAAAAATGCTGGAGAAACTCAGCGGATGCAACAGCATCTATGGAGCGAAGGAAATAGGCGACGTTTCGGGCCGAAACCCTTCTTGCAAAGACTGTACCTGGATTTCCTGTACAGGTCGTCATTGCCCGACTTGAATGTTTCAGACTGGATCTTCACTAAGGAGTGGATCTCACCATTCATCCATGGTTTCCGGTTGAAGAATATTTGATTCAATTCTTTGACATACAGTTCTCCACACATTACTGATGAGAATTTCATTAAGTAGGAATTTCATTGTTCTGTTTCAAAACATATTACAATCAAACACTCTTGACTCTTGAAATCTGTGACGGCAATGGTTTACTTATTTAGTTCAGCTGCCAAGTCCTTGACTAGTCCACAGATACAAGACCTTTATGTATGAGTTCAGCTGTTTCCTTAGACCAGCACTGTAAGACTTTCTGTATCGGATCCTCACACTTCAGTTTCTGCTTGTTAACAGGGAATAGGAGCATAGCCTGATGGTCAGATTTTCCAAAATGCGTGTGGGAGTTGGAGCAGTAGGCGTCTTTGATGGGTGTGCAGCGGTGGTCAAAGGTCTTTGGGCCTTTGAGGAGAAAGGAGACATGCTGACGGTACTTTGACAGCATGTTCTTGTGGTTGGCCTGGTTGATCTCTGGCTATGATGAACAACACTGGGGGTACTTCATTTCAAGGCTTTTGACAACTGTGTCGAGTAGTCCAGTGTAGGCTTCACATATGTATGGAGCAGGATGTAGACTTCAGTCAGGACTGCTGCAGTGATTTCCCATAAGCTTGGTAATAAGCTTGGTATGTTGGTCTCTTTCAAATTGGAAATGCTTGTGTAAAGGGTTGTGAGGTCACCAACCCCTTTCATATGTATTGGTACCTGATTAACACCAAGTCAAGGCAGTGAATGCTGACTTCCATAGATGGAAATTCACTTCATATATTCATTTAAAATAAATGAAGGGATATTTTTCCAGCTTTGGTTATTTTAGAAACAACTTTCAATCAACAGCAGTACATCTGTACTGTTAGTGTGATGTAGAAGATGAAGTCCATTTAATTCAAACAATGGCAAGCCTGTCAGATCTTCAGTTTAAAAAGGAACATTACAGTGAAATTAGTCAGCATTTATGGAATACTGAGTAATCTTTAAATTCTCATGGTCAAAGTGTTAGTGATTTATTCAGACAATACATCCAACTGTCTAAACACCATTAACAATAAAGGCCTTTGGGCTTTAACTGACTGTAAATTAATACATTAATTTCCTATTTGTAGTGTTGAACATGTTGTATAATATTGGTAGCACTGAAATCTGTCTTCATGAGCTCAGCAGTCCTGGCCAAGGCTGAATTTCTTGGTCATTACTTTCAAACTAACATTTTCTGATTGGTTTTCTCCTTGCCTTGGTTATCTTAAGGGGATTTGGATCAAATCCTTTATCTTTTGAAATAACCATTTGATACAGACATGGAAACTACTGAGGTGGATGACTGGAAAACTTTGGTCATGAGCTCCAACCATTATGAGCATAGGGTATCTCCGTGAATCGGTCACTCTCTTTCGCCTGTCATCTTCAAATGAGAACACAATGGAACATATTTACTTTTACTGTTACGATGATGCCATTGTGCTAGTGATAAGATATCTTTCTTTATTTTTCTCAACTATCACCATCTGCCGTTGATTTAGCTAAATTCAGAATTTCCATCATAAAACAGATTCCAATCTTAATCCAATAATTTCCCCCTTTTCATGTACCAAACTCACAGGGCTGTGTTCACAACATCAGTTCTCTAATCTTCTTTTCTAAAAGATTGTAATTACATTAGTTCCTTTCCTTTCCTCTGGCATCTTTCCTGTGTCTAAGCAGCTTTGACAAGTTGCTTCCAACAGCCAGCTGGCTTATGCATTCACTTCATTTAATATTCATGTTCTATTCTATCTTTACTTTAAGGGTTGGATCTGAATTTTTAATGAAAATGTTTAATGCCTTTTTTTTCATATATAGAAAGTTGTGTGCAGAGTCTTCTTCAAAGATGAATAAATCTTTGAAAAAAAAGTTTATCATTAAGGATATCAGAATTAAGATATTGGGAGATGTTATTATGAATGTCTATTTCATATTGCATATTATCAATCATATTATCAATTTCTTAATGTCTTTCCAAACAACCTTAGTTATCAGTTATGATGTTTCTAATCTTATTCCTTATATAAAGTAGGATTTATTGTTTTCCTCCCATTCTGTTGAAAAGCAGTGGTTTTGAATACCAATGCAACAATATCATCATTCCTACTGTAGCGGCCTGGACGAGGTCAGGAAAAGGCCAGACGTCAGGAAGGTTCAACAGTAGTTTAATGTCACAGCGAGAACACACACACCCCTGAGAAGCACCTCGGGAAACCCCGAGGCAGACCAACGACCCTGTCCCTCAATAGCCGAGGGGGATGACCCAAGGAATGGTCTAATCCCCAGCGACAGCCACAGATCCCCCCCCCTCCAAGAACCCGAGACACAAAACGGACAGGAGGGCGTACACGGCGACCAGCCCGGGTGCGCACCATGCCCGGCACAGGAACAAGCAACTGACCAACAGGTGCAGGGGACGGAGTAGCCAGTGGAGGAGGTACCCTAGACGGAGGGTGCCCTCGCTTACGGGGCCGCGCTACCAGCACCGGCCGATCAATATCAATATTCGCCGGCTTCAGCCGCGCAACCGAAACAGTCTCATGCCGACCCCCCATGTCCAGGACGAATGTAGATGAGCCATGCTCTAGGACTTGGAAGGGACCCTTGTACGGCCACTGGAGGGGTGACCGATGAGCATCCCTACGCAGGAAGACGAACTGGCAGTCCTCCAGAGCAGAAGGAATGTGTGGACGGAAAGACCCATGAAGAGACGTGGGCTCCGGCGCCAACTTGCCCATCTTCTGGCGAAGACGTTGCAGAGCATCCGAAGACTGCTCCACCTGGCCCCATCAACGGAGAGCCATACACCAACTCGGCGGAGGAGGAGGCCAAGTCCTCCTTGGGTGCAGTGCGGATCCCCAAAAAAACCCACGGCAGAGCGTCCACCCAGCCCGGATCATTGATCCATGCCTTCAGGGCATCTTTGAGTTGGCGGTGAAACCGCTCCACAAGTCCGTTCGCCTGCAGATGATACGCCGTCGTGTGGTGTAGGCGAACGTCCAGGAGGCGTGCCATGGCCGACCACAGTTCCGACGTGAACTGAGGCCCCCGGTCGAATGTTATGTCCAGTGGCACCCCGAACCGTGTGATCCAGTGCGCCACCAAGGCTCGAGCACAAGTGGCCGTTGAGGAATCAGGTAGCGGAATGGCTTCAGGCCATTGCATGAAGTGGTCCACCACGGTGAAGAGATAGGTCATGCCCCGGCACGGCCCCACAATGTGCACGTGAATGTGGTCAAACCACTGCCGAGAGATGGTGAACTCCTACAACGGCGCACGCACGTGTCGCTGCACCTTCGCGGTCTGGCACGAGGATGCAGGTGCGCGCCCAATGTCCAACCTCCTTCCGCAGCCCGTGCCACATGAAGCGGGAGGCTACAAGGGCTGTTGTTGCCCGGATGTGTTAGTACACGTAAATAAGAATGGAAAAGGTATTTAATCCCTTATTCAAAGAGGGTTGAAAATGACATTCACGTGGACATCGTGGGGTTGAAAATGAAAGAAGAATGCAGTCTTGCAACAATTATATCGGGTATTGTGAGAATACACCTAATATGCCCCGGGTTGCTTTTTTCCCTAAAGGAAGTCCACAGCCTTTGAAATAGGTGCAAAGAAAATGTAGCTGGATGATTCTTAATATAAGAATGTAGCATCAGCAGGTGAAATTAGATAGATTAGACTGATATTCTCTCATGATATGACCACAAACCCTTTGGAGGATATGATTGACTAGATACTGAAAACTGTTTCCCCTTGTCGATGAGTCTACCACTATGTGGCACAGTCTCAGAATAAAGCAACAGCCATTTAGGATTAGAGAATTGAAAATTGTGAATTTTTGGCCCCAAGGTACTGTAGAAAATAGACAATAGGTGCAGGAGTAGGCCATTCGGCCCTTCGAGCCTCGCTGATGAAGACGCTCTCCCTGATGCCGAGAACTATAGATGTCCACCCTGGGGGCAATGGAGTCATTTAAAGTGGAGATCAGTAAATATTTGGATATTAAGAGAAATAGTGGATATAGGAAAATGACTGGATAGTGGGACTTTCAATCGTGACTATTGAATAAGGTGTTGGCATGAAACTCCATGGAGTCTACTTCTGTGTCTCTTTTTAATTTCTAATGTCTACTTGATTTTCTTTGAAGCAGTCTTCCTCTTTAACATAGCATAGCCCCAAATTGGTGTAATCTGAAAATATAATGCTTCGGATTCCTGAACCCAAGTTATTTGTGTTAACGCTGACTAATTGTGGTCCCAGCAGTAGTCTTTGTGAAACATTATCCTGCTTCTGACATTATGAGTAAACATGTCCCCCGCTGCCGTACCTGTCAACAAAAGCATTTCTGACTGTCTCTGACATTCATAAATATTAGAACATATGCAAAAGTTATTAACATTTAATCAGTTACAATGCCTTTAAAATCTATTAAAGTATTTAAATAAAAACAATCCATTTAACAACATTGAATTCATTCCAAAGGAAGGGCAGCATGGTGGCGCAGCGGTTACTGTGCCGAAGACCCGGGTTCGATCCTGACTATGGGTGCTGTCTGTACAGAGTTTGTACGTTCTCTCCGTGACCGCGTGGGTTTTCCCCGAGATCTTCGGTTTTCTCCCACACACCAAAGACGTACAGATATGTAGGTAAATTGGCTTGGTAATTGTAAAAAAACTGTCCCTAGTGTGTGTAGGATAGCGTTAGTGTGCGGGGATCGGTGGGCCAAAGGACCTGTCTCCGAGCTGAATCTCTAAACTAGACTAAACTAAATAGTGTTATCTTGTACCTATTCTCTCTGAGCCATTCCCCTGCATTCAAACAAACGAAGATAATGTTCCCAGAGGAGGCAGCATGATTTCAGGCAGATATCCTTGAGAATGTCTCCAGCTTTGTACTCCCTTGCAAAACTTCAGAAGACTGGAGTTGAGTTTTGGATTTCCACATTTGATCACATGGGAATGCCAAACTTACTGGGCATTTATATGGAAAAATGACAGCATCTGTGTGTGGAACTCCCTGCAATATCTTGGCCATTGATCAGTTGCTTCGGAGCCATTAAAACTCTATGAAGGAAATTAATACCTAGTTCATTCAGAAATTACCATAAATTTCAAAATCCATTGCATTTGCACCGCTTCCTTCTATTGCTGCATATGTTTGAAAGCAGATTTACATATTCCATTAACTCAGGAAGGTTTCAATGCTGACCTTATTGCTTCATACACACAAAAGATTTTACTGCAGTTTAACGTGAAATTCATGAGGAGCCATCATTAAATTTGTGGTTAAGCTGTTGTGGCCGACACACAACTCATTCTTAGAGAAAACAGCTCGATATAAGAGCAACTGTGAGAAAAAAATTAATTCCATAAAACCAATTTTATATGCTCCCATTCAGTACTGTCTTATACTTCACCTTTTCTGTTCCCAAGAGACTCCTCACATTGCACTTCAGAAGCATTTGGCCACATGCCTGTGCAGAGCTCTGTTTTGACCTGATTATGAAATGGTGTGGAGTCAATGGTGTAACTGAGACCTGATGCCCTGCACTGGTCCAAAGCACACGTTGATCTCAAGTCAGGTTCGCAGTTTGACTAGGTGTAAAAAGAGTTAAGACAGTGTTTAAGTTAAGACCGTTTTTAAATATCATATGTACCAACAATGAAACAAGGAAACTGTTACTTGCAACAGCATAAAAGGCCTGTAACACAATACACATAGATAACATGCAATAAACAAAAACATCAATAAATTAGTAACCTCAATATTGGTGCAAAAATGCCTAAAGTCCATCATCAACATTCATAATAAAGGTGAAACTACATTTGGACGACTAGTAACACAAAAGCTAGAAAATGCCTTCTGTGTAATTTGAACTTGACCATACTGCCATTAAGGTGAACCTGTGTGGCTGACTAAATTTGGTTAGGTGATGCCTTAATTTCTGTTGTTTTCTCTTCCTTTTCCACAGAAAATTCTGCCTTAGCTAAGGAAACTAATGTAACTTAGGCTTCGTGTTTAACACTTGCTTGCACAATATTGGTGTGGGCGGGTTGTGCTGAATGACCTGTTTCCATGCTGCATGAATCAATTATTCAATTATTCTGGCAATGAACAATAACAATCTGTTAACTTTCCAACTTATTTATTGTATGAATACAAAATACCACAAAGACCAGTCAGAAGGCAAATGAATTTATGATAGTGACCCTGAGAAATATTTTAGATTCGAGGAATAAATATATCTCATTATGCTTTGTTTTCTATTTTTTTCATTATAATTTTTCCTAGAAGCTGAAGAGTGAATTGTGAAAATGTCAGCAATGCCTTCTTATCTTACCATTAGAGATTACACAAAAAACACTATATAACTAAGAACTTATTCTCAATATAATAAGTTGTTTATTCTTATCGTGCAGAAAGCAGATTCCAATGGAATTTGGATAGAGACTTGTGAAAATCAATCCACAGATTAATCACTCTCTAAGATAATAATCAGTTTTTCATCCAGGACGTAATTGGACAGTTGCCATTAAGGCATGCTGCTTTTCCTTTCCGTGGTATCGTGATTATAGTGGTCTTCTTAAAGCACGTGGGAACCCCAGAATGGAGAGGTTAAAGATGTCCATGAATGTTCATGCCAGCTGGTGCGAATGGGTTCTGAGGATGTCACTGGGGACTCCATCCGGACCAGTTGCTTTCCATGGGTTCACTCTCAGGAAGGCCGATCAGACATCTGCAACGGTGACTGTGGTACAGGTTCACCCTGGGGGTTTTGGGCCAGATGACATAATTCCACCGGCCTTTCATTCAAACAGAACAGGGAATGCCTTGAATAGCTCAGCGGGACAGGCAGCATCTCTGGAGAGAAGGAATGGGTGACGTTTCGGGTCGAGATCCTTCTTCACCCATTCATTCTCTCCAGAGATGCTGCCTGCCCCGCTGAGTCACTCCAGCAGTTTGTGTCTACCTTCGATTTAAACCAGCAACTGCATTTCTTTCCTACACATAGAATGCATTGAGCTTGATTGGAAGGGATGCATCGTTGCCACAATCCTTTTGATACTGCCCGACTTCACTTTGTATCCCGTTATAACATGCATGCCATGCCACAATCAACGGGTATCTCTGTAGTTATTCTGGGACTGTACCTTGGTCTGGAATTACCTGTTAGCATCCTTGATAACTTCACAAAGGTTGTACAGAGATTTATTGTACTGCTCATGATCATTTGACTTGAACACTGCAGACTTGGACTTCACCCAGGGATGCACCTCATGGTTCATCCATGGTTCCAGGTGGGGAACACACTTGTATTGTCTTCTATTGTGCGCATTCCTCTGCACACTTGCTGATGAAGTCTGTGACAGCAGTGGCATGCTCATTCACGTTTCGTTTGATCGTTAAATAGTTATTTTTACTTTTGTTTTTCAATTAGCATTTGCAGACTTCACAGTAACCTTTCTCCTGGTTTAGTGTGTGTGAGACCCTGCGAGGAATTTTGTGTAACTCTGAGCGACATTCTGACCTGTCTAGTCGGAGGCAGGAAAGAACAGTTACTGTGCAGATTTACACAAGCTTTGATTGGTCCACATCATGCATTAATTTAACATTGTCCTGAGATGCAGTAAAGGAACGTGAGCAGCTGTGCAGAATTGAGGGATTAGCAGCAATAACTTTTACAATTGGTCAAAGAGGAATATTTAGTAAGCTCAGCAACATAGATGGAACTCCACAATTTTCATGGACTTGGCGATTTAGCAACAGCAGCACAACATTATTGCACAAAATATTACAGAACATCCCAATAGCTTTCACGTCCAATTATTTTTTTTCTCAGAGTGCAGTCACTGATATATTATGCCATTCGTGGATTGGCAAACTGCTTTATTTCAGGTACCCTCTAATTAGCTGAATTAGTCATAACATGGTTGGGCTCTGGACTACAAAAATGTAGACGATTAAGAGCCTTCTGATGCCCGTGAGAAAGCAAGAGGAAAAATTAATGATGAAAGGGCAGCAGTATGTTAAGAATAATTTGAGTCCTAGTTCCTCTGGACAAACACTTTTAATGGCAGCTTGTCGGCTTGTAATAATGTGCTGCTCCTAATTACTAGGAGACATAACGTTTTGGAGCCATAATAATCGCTGAATGTGTAACAATTCAAAACTTTCAGAAATACATTTTGTCTGTACGACCTGTACTGAGTTGAGAATATTTTGAAAGCCATGATCACAATGAATGGCGGTGCTGCCTCGAAGGACCGAATGGCCTCATCCTGCACCTATTTTCTATGTTTTCTATTTTCTATGAAAGTACTAATTTCAAGCATTCTTCAGAAGTATTTTATAATTTATGGAATGTCCAGAACAGCCTTTCTGGTTAAGTGGGTATTGGATTACATTTTTGAATCGCCTTTCCACTAGAATACAACATTGTAATGGAGTCGAATGCAACATTAAAAGATTGGATAATTATTAATAATTGATAAATGCATGTTTGCTGGAAAAATGTGTTTAAAAGGAATTGCCCATTCTGAAGCCTCAGAAATTATTTAATCAAGTGCATTTTGTAAGTTTCAGTGAAAACACAAAACCCGTAAGTGGTTTAATATATATGATAATAAAGCAGATACACTTCTAAAAACACATACAAAAATTCATTAAATTACCCATCCCCAAGGCACTAAAAAAGTGGAAAGAAATGAAACATCCATACTATCATTAGCATTCGACAGGAAAATCAACAGCATGGGAGAATACTGATGGATTTTCTAACATCACGTGCAAATCATTTTTAACAGAATCATATGCCTGTAAAGTAAAATATTGGATTGTATTCTTTGGACTGAATGCCTTGAGATCCTTCTGGGATTTGCCTCGAGTTTGAAAAAGACAATCTACTGTACAGTAGATACCTTTTAATATTATTCTGTTTAGAGGTTTCATCTTAGAGAAGAGTGCAGCATTTTCAAAATTGTTCTATAATTCAAATGAAATCCCTCAACATAAGTGGGACCCCCCAAGTTGATAAAAACGCTGCTTTCATTATTCGGAGAAAATTAACTTTTGATTTAAGAAACATATTTCAAAATAAACCGAATGGCTGTAAAAAGGGAATGGAAAGATATGTGTTGCTGCACTATCATCTCCCATTGACAATGCAGTGGGTCCCAGATAGCACAATGCAGTTTATCTCGCTCATGCAACTGTAGGAACCCAAAGAGATGATGTTACCTTGGTCTGAATTCAATGGTGTTGGACATTTCGCCGTGATGCTTATGTTAGATATTCCTCTCCCCTTTCCAATCGCCTATGAGAAAATTTGTACCACAAGCTGTTGGTGCTGTGAGATAATAATGGTGTAGTAAGCTCAACAAGGCACCTAGCAGTCTAGTGAATGACAGGGCCAACACTCCGTCTCCCTAAACAATACCAATGTAAGAAGAAACATAAGGAACAATGAAGATGGAAGAACAGTGAGTTGGTGCCAAATGAAGCACAGGAAAAGAAGAGAAAAGGGAAAGAAATTGGATTAATGAAATGATGCTTAAAGGAACAGCATGAAGATAAAAAATATTTATAGTTTTAAATTAAAAATAAAATCCTTTAGGAAAGGGTGTCCACTGGCCAGGTAGACACCACAGTTTCAATTGATCTTTGAAGTTGACACTGAATCAATGGAAGGTACACAAAAAAGCTGGAGAAACTTAGTGGATGCAGCAGCATCTATGGAACGAAGGAAACGTTGCCTATTTCCTTCGCTCCATAGATGCTGCTGCACCCGCTGAGTTTCTCCAGCCTTTTTGTGTAATTTCGATTTTCCAGCATCTGCAGCTCCTTCTTAAACACTGAATCAATGGATATTGCCATGAGTCGTATTTCACCATGTGAATCTAGCACTCATTACTTGGTTGATGGTTGTTGAAAGTTTATGGATGTTTAGGAAGATCTACTGATTCATAGCCCATGACATATCCTTCCCTTGGCATATTTTGCCTTATTTATACATCAATAGGTAGGCATTATTTATACATCAATAGGTAGGCATTGTTAAGTTTCCAATTCTGTGCTAATAATTCCTTCAATTATTCCACCTGCTGATTAAATTACTTACTGATAAAGAATAATGTTAACATCTTCTCTTTTGTTCAATCAGTAAGAATGACCAGTGCAAGAGAAACTATATTTCCTGGGTGCAGGTTGTAAACTGTTTCTTTCCCTTTAGCATTCCAATCACAGATACAGTATGTCATGAAATAATGTCCTCGTTAAGTTTAGAGATACATTGTGAAAACAAGCCCTTTGGCCCACTGAATCCCTGCCAACCATTGATCACCCGTATATTAGTTCTATGTTATCCCACTTTTGCATCCTACACACCAAGGGAGATTTACTGAAGCCAATTAACCTTATAACCTATATAAATGTGGGTGGAAACCAGAGCACCTGGAGAAAACTCCACATCGACAACACCCAGAGTCAAGATCAAACCCGGGGTCTCTGGTGCGGGTCTACCTCTGTGCCACTGTGCCACTGTGCCGCCTCTCAGTAATATTTCTGCTGCCATAATCATATGTAATTGTGACCCACAAATTATTTTGTGGGTCACAATCATTGCCAGCAATGCTAGAATTTATCAGTTAACCCAACTGTAGATTAGTTATTGCATATGAACCAATCATAGTAGAAATAGCATCACTAACCCCACCTTACTGCTTGCTTTATACTAACACCAACTTCCTACACTAGGCAGTCTTGGAAGCGGTAATGATGAACTAACAACTAACAACTTGCTGTACCGCTATACTATGTGTACAGATTAAAGATGACTCTGAACTCCATATTGTGTAATTTGCTTATTTACATGGTGTCAGAAAGCTTGGAGTAACCCACTGCGTCTGTATATCGGGTTTTATTTCTGTTTATCAGTTTTACTTGCATAACGATGGCTCAATCATGCAGAAAGCCTGCGCAGCTTATCTTCGATTGTGACATCGGGGAACGATGGAGACTCTTTGAAATCGACTACGAACACTATATCAACATTGTCCACTGAAATGAACCAGATGCTGTCAAGGCTTCCCTCCTACTTAACCTGGCGGGACCCGAAACCATGATGAGAACGTGGACCTTTGAATACGCACCAGCCGTTCACAATGCCAACGATAAGGTAGTTACACCTGCTGAGTCCATGCGTTACACCACCAGAAATCTAACTGTCTATATCTTAAAATTTGACTCTGTGACTCTACTGGGCATCCATGCGTGCCAAGACTTAGGGCTAGTCTCCTTTGACCGGTCCGTTCACAAGTTACTAATATCTGCGGACCAGAAAAAAGGATACCCTGATCTATTCGATGGCAAGCTAGGCAAGCTGCCTGTGACCTACAAGATAGCCATTGACCCCAACGTCGACCCAGTCATCCGTGCCCCCCACCGTGTGCCACATGCCATGAAAGACAGAATTGAGACTGAACTAAAAACATGGTCTCCATGGGCGTACTAGCTGAAATCAGCGAGCCCACTGACTGGGTTTCCACCATGGTTGTCACCTTCAAGAAAGGTAAAGACATGCTCGTGCTGACACTCTTTCTCGCGCACCACGTGCATCCAGCGAACGACACCCTATGAACGGGACGAGTTTACGGTTCTCAAGATCGAATTTGTTTCCACGGAACGCTTGCGCCGTCTAGCTGAACACACAGCCGCCGATGGCACTCTCCAGCTACTCTCATCCATAATCAAAAGAGGCTGGCCAGACAGACAATCCAGCACACCACTGGAGGTGCAGCCGTTCTTCCTAGTCCACGACGGTGCCATAGCTAATGGTCAAAAAGTCGTGATCCCTTCATCCTTACGAGATGAATACTACAAAGAGGCACACAACGGTCACCCAGGTACCGATGCCACGTTGGCCCACGCACAGAACATGTTCTACTGACCTGGCATGGCCAAGTACATACAGGACAGGACAGCCTCCTGCCCCATCTGCAACAGCCTGGCGCCGCACCAACAGAGACAGCCCCTGCTACAACAACACCCACCGGCACTGCCTTGGACGTCGGTGGCGGAAGACATTTTCGAATGGCACGGTAAACATTACAGTGGTTTGCAAAAGTATTCATACCCCTTGAACTTTTCCACATTTTGTCACGTTACAACCACAACCGTAAGTGTATTTTATTGGGATTTTATGTGATAGACCAACACAAAGTGGCGCATAATTGTGAAGTGGAAGGGAAATGATACATGGCTTTCACATTTTTTTACAAATAAAAAACTGAAAAGTGTGGCGTGCAAAGGTATTCAGCCCCCTTTACTCTGATATCCCTAAATAAAATCCAGTGCAACCAATTGCCTTCAGAAGTCACCTAATTAGTAAATAGAGTCCACTTGTGTGTAATCTAATCTCAGTATAAATACAGCTGTTCTGTGAAGGCCTCAGAGGTTTGTTAGAGAACATTAGTGAACAAAAAGCATCATGAAGCCCAAGGAACACACCAGACAGGTCAGGGATAAAGTTGTGGAGAAGTTTAAAGCAGGGTTAGGTTATAAAAAAATATCCCAAGCTTTGAACATCTCATGGAGCACTGTTCAATCCATCATCCGAAAATGGAAAGAGTATGGCACAACTGCAAACCTACCAAGACATGGCCGTCCACTTAAACTGACAGGCCGGGCAAGGAGAGCATTGATCAGAGAAGCAGCCAAGAGGCCCATGGTAACTCTAGAGGAGCTGCAGAGATCCACAGCTCAAGTGGGAGAATCTGTCCACAGGACAACTATTAGTCGTGCACTCCACAAATCGGGCCTTTATGGAAGAGTGGCAAGAAGAAAGCCATTGTTGAAAAAAAGCCATAAGAAGTCCCGTTTGCAGTTTGCCACAAGCCATGTGGGGGACACAGCAAACATGTGGAGGAAGGTGCTCTGGTCAGATGAGACCAAAATTGAAGTTTTTGGCCTAAATGCAAAACGCTATGTGTGGCGGAAAACTAACATTGCACATCACCCTGAACACACCATCCCCACTGTGAAACATGGTGGTGGCAGCATCATGCTGTGGGGATGCTTTTCTTCAGCAGGGACAGGGAAGCTGGTCAGAGTTGATGGGAAGATGGATGGAGCCAAATACAAGGCAATCTTGGAAGAAAACCTGTTAGAGTCTACAAAAGACTTGAGACTGGGGCGGAGGTTCACCTTCCAGCAGGACAACGACCCTAAACATACAGCCAGAGCTACAATGGAATGGTTTAGATCAAAGCATATTCATGTGTTAGAATGGCCCAGTCAAAGTCCAGACCTAAATACAATTGAGAATCTCTGGCAAGACTTGAAAATTGTTGTTCACAGACGCTCTCCATCCAATCTGACTGAGCTTGAGCTATTTTGCAAAGAAGAATGGGCAAACATTTCAGTCTCTAGATGTGCAAAGAGACATACCCCAAAAGACTTGCAGCTGTAATTGCAGCGAAAGGTGGTTCTACAAAGTATTGACTCAGGTGGGCTGAATACTTTTGCACGCCACACTTTTCAGTTTTTTATTTGTAAAAAAATTTGAAAACCATGTATCATTTTCCTTCCACTTCACAGTTATGCACCACTTTGTGTTGGTCTATCACATAAAATCCCAATAAAATACATTTACGTTTGTGGTTGTAACGTGACAAAATGTGGAAAAATTCAAGGGGTATGAATACTTTTGCAAGCCACTGTATCTAGTCCTGGTCGACTCCTACTCTAACTGGTTCGAACTTGATTTACTGCCCTCTATCACATCAGAAATGGTCATTCAAAAGCTACAGAGCCACTTTTCGACATTCGGCGCACCCGTCCGTCTGCAAACCGACAACGGAAGACAATTTACCAGCCACGCATTCAAACACTTTGCCAACCGATGGAACTTCCACCATGGCACGAGCAGCCCCGAATACCCTCAAAGTAACGGGCACGCTGCACGTTAGAAGTGCAAAACAACTAATGAAACGCGCCCACCTAGCCAAGTCGGATGTGTACCTCGACCTTTTAAACCTCAGAAACATCGCTAGAGACGGGGTCCTGGGCTCACCAGCCCAACGCCTGATGTCCAGAACAACGTGACCTCCGATACCAATTGCCCAGCTGGTGCTACAGGTGCTGAAGCCAGCCGTGGTCCAGAAGCGCATCCAGGAGAAACACAACATCCAGAAACGATCATATGACAAGTCCAGCAAACCGCTGAAACCACTACTGCGGTGCCAAGTCGTCCGCTTGCAAACTACTTTGGGACATTCCTGTCTAGGTTGCGTTGTTGGGCCTGCCAAGGAACCCCGATCCTACCTGTCGACGTCGATGACGCCCTGTACTGACGGAGCCGCCAGCACTTGCTGTCTGTAAAGGAACCACGTCCTCCACCAGCCGATCCTTTTGCTCCACCTTTATTGTTCCAGCCGTCTGCTGCTGTGGCCATCACTAGTCCCAGCATGTCCCGTTCTCCACCGCGACCGGCGGCTCTGACTAACAACAACACTACCTCTCCCGCATGCTCTCCCTATCGGTCACCTCAAGTGTCCCCTGCTGCTTTCTCACTTCCGGGTTCACTGCCTCCCTCTCCCACTAATTTTTCTGGCACAGAGGGAGAGGGGTTGGTCCGTACACGTTCGGGCCGCATTAGTAGACCGCCTGACAGATACGGCGAGTATGTTTAAATTCGGAAGTCGCATGTGTGTTTAACTATATTCGCTCTTTACGGGGAAGGATGTAGATTGGTTATTGCATGTGAACCAATCATAGTAGAAAGAGCATCACTAACCCCACCTTACTGTATGCCTTATGCCCCTGTCCCACTTAGGAAACCTGAAAGGAAACCACTGGAGACTTTGCGCCCCAGCCAAGGTTTCTGTGCGGTTCCCGGAGGTTGCAGGTGGTTGCCGGAGGTTGTAGGTAGTGGAAGCAGGTTCCTGACAAAAACCTCTGGGAACCTCCGGGAACCGCACGGAAACCTTGGGTGGGGCCCAAAGTCTCCAGAGGTTTCCGTTCAGGTTTCCTAAGTGGGACAGGGGCATTATACTAACACCCACTTCCTACACTAGGCAGACTTGGAAGCGGTAACAGTGAACTAACAACTAACAACCTGCTGTACCGCTATACTATGTGTACAGATTAAAGATGACTTTGAACTCCAGACTGTGTCATTTGCTTATTTACCCCAACAATTAAGTTTAATTGTATAGGAAGGAACGGCAGATGCTGGTTTACACTGAAGATAGACACAAAATGCTGTAGTGACTTAGCAGGACCGGCAGCATCTCTGGAGAGAAGGAATGGGTGATGTTTCGGGTCAAGACCCTTCTTCAGACTGTACGACAATTAAGTTTAGTTGTTGAACAAGAAATGTAAGCGTTAGAAAGAATTGCTGGATAGAATATCTAAAATTGTCGTATACCTGCTGAAAGTAATAATGCGTGCATTTTGCTGTGATAAAATATATCATGAGGCAGTGTAATGGTTTATATATTTAGTTGGGAACAGTCAAACTCTGGTAGGTAGATGGTAGACCCATCTCACCCCGCCCATCACTTGTTTGCCCTTCTGCCCTCGGGAAATCGCTACAGTTCCATCAAAGCGCACACCACAAGACTAACAAACACTTTCTACCACTGATATATTCATTTATAATATTTATTTTTATAATACTATTCTGTGCAATATCTTATATTCTGACAATGACCTTCTGAGTGCAATATCTTATATTCTCGTAAGGGTGCATACGTAGACATAATGTGTACGTGTGTGTGAATCTGTGTGTGTGTGTCACAATATGTGCACGTGGGTGTATGACCAATTTTTATTTTTCTCACTTTTTTGCTGTTACTTTATCGTTTTTTTTAATCTGTACATTTGAGCTCCGCTCAGGCAGTGCGCCTGAATTCCGTTATGTGCACCACTGCAATGACAATAAATTAATAAAGTAAAAGTAAAAAAAAGTAAAAGATTTAACTA
This sequence comes from Amblyraja radiata, assembly GCF_010909765.2. NCBI lineage: Eukaryota > Metazoa > Chordata > Chondrichthyes > Rajiformes > Rajidae > Amblyraja > Amblyraja radiata. The sequence goes on along the minus strand of NC_045964.1, from coordinate 49,940,094 downwards.
ATGTTTGTGAACTGGCAACAAGAAAATAAATGATGGAATAGCTCCTAAAGTAAGTACCAGCCTCTTATGGATCCAGTAGTGTGTGCAAAAAATTAGCGTCGCTGAACATCTCGGATGTCCATGTGGAGACATGGCTAGCATCGGCTGGAGTTTTATCTCACTTGAGGAAAATGTGGAAGCAAGTGGCTCATGGAGAGTGTGGTAGGGAAATCTGTCAACTTCTTATGGGACCCAGGATCTTTTTTGGGAAGTCGAGAATGTTATCTAGAGATTGTTAGGATTATTAAAGGAAGAAACTAACACATTTCAAGGGAACCAGGCAGCAATCAATCTGGGGAAATCAGATAGTTTAAAACATCTGGAACAACAGAGCTGAAATTGTCCATCTGGTTCTGCCTGGAGGGAACCTTCAACAAAGCTGTACTGACTTCACAAGACATGTAGATAAAGGTACCGATCTACTTGTTTATTCGTGAGTGCATTGCTTTAGACATGCAATATTGCATTAGATATCCAGATAGCACCGCTGGAAGTAATATTTCTATTTAAATTATTTTGTGGGATACGATCATTGCTGGCAAGGCTAGAATTTATTGTTGCTGTTGAGGTGATGAACTCACTTCATAAACCACTGCCTTCTTTATATTGAAGGCATTCCCACTGAAGGCAGAGAATTCCAGTTATGAGCCAGTGATGACTGAATGGTGAGCAATGTCCCTCAAAGTCAGAAAGGCACGTGGCTTGGAGGGCTCAGCCTCAGAATCAATGGACGTACTTTTAGAATAGAGACGAGGAGGATTCTCTTTAGCCAGAGGGTGGACAATCTGTGGAATTCATTGCAACAGATGGCAGTGGAGGCCAAGTCTTTGGGTATTTGTAAAGGGGAGATTGACAAGTTCTTGATCAGTAAGGGCATCAAAGATTATGGGGAGAAGGCAGGAGAATGGGGTTGAGGGAGAACAAATAGATCAGCCATGATTAAATGGGGGTGGAGTAGACAGCTTGGGGTGATTGGCCTATTTCAGCTCCAATGTCTTATGGTCATAATTTTACAGATGATTGCATTACCATATTCACATTATCTTTGTCCTATGTGGAAGACATTACAGTTTTTAAAGGTGCTTGATGGGTTGCTGTAGAGCACCATCTAACTGGTTCAAGCTAAATGTGTCTTGTAATGATGGTGAGGGATATTTAAAGTGGTAGGGCGTTCATTGCTCAAGTCGGCAGCGTTGGCTGGGAAAGTGTCCAATTGATCACTGCTGAAGCCATATTCTAGGCAAATGGACAGTATGACATGAATCATGAAATGGAAAGATGAGGTTCAATCCTCCCACCTCTCCAGTTTAACACCCCCCCTCCCTTCCATTCAGTGGTTCTATGTTTGGTGTTCTATATCATAGATAGCATTTTTTAACATTAATGTTCCAGGAAACAAATACATTTGACCAGATGTAAATTGAAAGACGCCTATGAATAATCTAACAAAATGAACACAACTCATGTTTGGATTCTCATGTTTCTGATTATCAAAAATAATTGCATTTTTACATTCATTGCGCTAATAGAATTCTACTCTGCCAGCTGTTGTGAGCCTGGCTAACAATTTGATGTTACATCAGCATACTAGATAATAGACAATAGACAATAGGTGCAGGAGTAGACCATTCGGCCCTTCGAGACAGCACCGCCATTCAACGTGGTCATGGCTGATCATCTCCAATCAGTACCCCATTCATGCCTTCTCCCATATCCCCTGACTCCACTATCTTTAAGAGCCCTATCTAGCTCTGTATTGAGCGCAACTACTCCCAAGCGCACAGATACCAATAGAAAAAGACTGGGGAGCTGGCATTTTACTGACTTGCTTATTTCCAATTTCACTTCTGATGAACAGCCTTTACCAGGCTGAGGGAACTGTGCTGTAGAGCAGTATTCATATCTTTACCGAAAGCTAATTCACTTTGACACCAACACAGTGACATCAGCCAATGTGTCTCTCGTGCTTTGTATCAGCCTGCAGGGAGTGAACTAACCACTGCAGCAAAAAAAAAAATCCAGAATCGTCATAACAGTTCCTAGGCACCTTAAAGCGGACCAGATAAATGGCACTAAATAAAATGCAATCCTCAGGAGTCAAGGCAAGACGTCTTTGATTTAAAAACAACAGAAGAAGGGTCTCGACCCGAAACGTCACCCATTCCTTCTGTACAGAGATGCTGCCAGTCCCACTGAGTTACTCCAGCTTTATGTGTCTATCTTCAGTTTAAACCAGCATCTGCAGTTTTATCCTGCACAAAAGACAATCATGAATATATTTTGCTCACAGATATTTGCAAATCACGGATGAACCACGAAACCACAGGTTAAATGTAGATAATGATTAACTTTCCAAACAAACTATTCTCAAGAAAGCATCCATTAAATAAAAATAAATTATATAATGATTCACAGGAGAGCATTCATTAAAAGATGAGCTTTGATTTTTACAAAAATATAATTCACATTTTACGTTATTTTATGAATTTATTGCAACCTCAGTGAGATATGATTAGAAAGTTTAAACACCTTAATATACATTTCAATATATATTCATTTACAACACAAGTACAGCTCATGCATAATGATAGATGCAGCATCTTTGACTGTATATATATTAATATATATAAAGCGGTGAAGTATTAGACTTTTGATATGGATTAAGATTTGGGTTCACGTTGTTCTTTTATCTATAATCCAAACCCATATTCCTTTGAACCAGGTTCCTGCATCAGCTATCTCAACAATGGGAGAAATGCCCATGGGAACATTTAATCATTTTTCTGATTTCTAAAGCAGTAATCATCGGACACGAGGTACAGAAGCCTGAAGTTGCACATCACCAGGTTGAGGAACAGTTACTTTCCAGAACCATCAGTTTCTTGAATCAACCTGCAGCATCCTATTTCAATTGCTCGGCAGTCATCCATTTCCAGGCCGTGCCTACTGACCTTCACTGCCAGCCTAGGACTACCGACTCAATATGAGGCTTTCCATTCTAGGACACTGAGATGTCTTTCTTTAGTAAATGTGGTTTCCCTTGTGCTGTTGTAGATGGATCCCTCACCCCTGTCTCCACTGTACTGTAGTTCTGTTTTCGCTCCCCCATCTCTGCAGACGGAACAAAGATAGAATTTCCCTGGTCCTCACCTTTCAACCCATCAGCCTCCGCAACCCACGCATCATCCTCTGACCTTTCCGTCACCTCCAACGTGATCCCACGACTAATCACATCTTCCCATCTACACCCCTTTCTGCCTTCTGCAGAGACCACTCCCCCTACAACACCATTGATCATTCATCCCTTCCCACCCAAACCACCCTCTCCCCAGTTACTTTCCTCTGCAACCATGAGAGATGCAACACCTGTCCCTATACCTCCTCCCCCACCTCCATCCAGGGTCCCCAGCAGTCCTTCCAGGTGTGACAAATGTTCACCTGCGCCTCCTCTAACCTCATCTACTGCATCGGGTGTTCCCAATGTGGCCTCCTGTACATCGGCGAGACCAAGTGTAGACTCGCCGAACTGTTTTGCTGAACACTTGGGCTTGATCCACCTAGGCTTACTGGATCTCCCTGTTGCTAGCCACTTTAACTCCGCTTCCCATGACCATATTGACCTTTCTGTCCTCTGTCCACTTCCAGAGGTCACAAGCAAACTGGAGGAACAGCACCTCATATTCCACTTGGGTAGCTTACAACTTAACGTTATGAACATTGAATTCTCCAATTTTAATTAATCTCTAACAAACCCTCCTCCCTTTTTTCTCCCACACTCCCCCTCTATTCTCTGCACTGCACTGGACTTGCACTGATTTCTCAACTCTCCCTCCCCCTCCACCTACATTCCTTCCTCTGGTTTCACAATTTGCAACTCTTCAATCCATTTGCCTCATACCTATTTTAAAATTAATTTTGACCTTAGTCCAACCATCTATCTATCAAAATCCCCCTTGCCTGTGTTCACTTGTTATCTGCCAGGCTTTGTCCTACCTCTCCTCTTTCCAGCTCCCCCCCCACCCCCTACCATCAGTCTGAACAAGGATCCTGACCTGAAACATCTATCCATGTTCTCCAGGGATGCTGCCTGACCCGCAAAGTTACTCCAGCACTTTGTGGGTTTTTTATTTGTATACCAGCATCTGCAGTTCTTTGTTTCTGCACAATTCTAATCCTACATTGACAAAGGAAAATTATAGACCACCTCTTGGACTACAATGGACGTTTTCTTTTCTCTATAATTGCGTTTTTGCCCCGTTGTATTGTTTTTTATTGCCTTGTGGAGTTTTATGTGGAGTTTATGGATAATTTATGTTCTTGTCTATCTGTTTGAGTCTATGTGGCTGTGATGCTGCTGCAAGCAAGATTTTCATCTTACCTGTAACTCACCATACTTGTGCATATGACAATAATCTCGAATTGACTTGGCTCCTTTACGAATATAAATATATAATGATCATTTACACTGGCACTTAAAAGAATAGTTGATGTCTAACCATTCAAGTCATCTTAAGAAGAAGGACTGTTAGGCGCTCTCCCCCCCCCCCCCCGGTGAATGCTATGTACTTACCTTTCTCTGTTTCTCTCCCGAGTGCAGGCCTCATGGCTGTGAGTCAGGAATCACGGGGTTAAAAGGCTCCTGTACCCGATTGGCCAAGCTGCGTCAGGTGACGGGTGACTCATCTGAAGCTTAAATACCAGAGTCTCCCAGGATTCTCTCTCTTCTTAGTCGACCCTGACTTGTGAGCAGCCTGCTGGTGTGAGCTGCGGAAGGCCTGGCCACATGGCATAGAACTTTGTGTACTTTCACCATTACTTGTTAACAAATATTGAATTGGGACGGATAAGGGCTGACCTTAGTGTTTTCGTGTATTTTGTTTCAGGGTTATATCTCTTTAGGCAGGTTTTAGAGTCTCCGGTTCGACGGTCCATCACGTGGCTAGCTGGAGCAATGTTAAATTGTTTGTCAGTCCATCCATATCCCTGACTGGGTTGTTTGAATCAGGTTTGGGTTTTGTGTTCCACTGAATAATTAAAACTATTTTTGAACTTGAATCTGGTTTTTGAATTATGTTACGCGGCTCTGAAGTACCTGCATTCGGGAGTCGTAACAAAATGGGGGCTTGTCCTAAGTTTTGAGGACCCTAGACGTTTTTGGGGTTTTTTTTTGTATGCTTCTGGTGACTGAGGAAGTCTGTGTGTGTGAGGGAATTTTTTCTTCCCTGCTTTGAGACAGTCTGTGTTGTGAGCGAAATTTTTCTTCCCTGTTTGTGGTAGCATTGGTGCCCAGGTTGTAGCTGGTGGTTTGGTGCTACATTTGATATAGAGTTTAAAGGGAAGGACTTTATTGAGGCTCCGAGTCGGGAGTTGTTTGATATATGTACGAAGGAGCATTTGATTTTTCTGGCAGAGAACTATGACGTGCCTACTAACAAGCATTCAAAGAAACAGTCCATTAAATCGGTGTTGTGGGCTGCGTTGGTGGAGGGTGGGGTTTTGCCTGGCTGTGTAGACAGTCCCCCACCTTCTGTTCAGCCTGGTCAGGACATGGAGGCAGTCATTAGGTTGAAGGAGTTAGAGCTGGCAATGAGAGAGGAGGAGACCAAAAGAGCAGAGGAGGAGACCAAAAGAGCAGAGATTCAGCTGCGTGGGGCTGAGGAGGAAACCAAGAGGGCAGAGATTAGGCTGTGGGAAAAGGAGTTGGATGCCTCCCGGCTTTCTTCTAGGGAACGGGAGTTTGATATGAGCAAGAACATCCGCCTGGTTCCTCCGTTTAGTGAGAAGGATGTGGACATGTTTTTCACAGTGTTTGAACGGGTGGCTTTGTCCTTGAAGTGGCCTAGGGACGTGTGGACCTTGCTATTGCAGTGTGTCCTTGTGGGTAAAGCACGGGAGGTGTACTCGTCTTTGTCTGTTGAAAGCAGTCTGGACTATGAGTGTGTGAAGTCTACAGTATTAAGGGCTTATGAATTAGTTCCAGAGGCGTACCGGCAGAAATTCCAGCGCTTTAGGAAGTTTGATAGTCAGACTTATGTGGAGTTTGCTAGGGAGAAGGAAGCACTTTTTGACAGGTGGTGCGCTTCTCAAGGAGTGAAGGATATTGGGCAACTGCGGGCCTTGATGATTATGGAAGACTTTAAGAACTGTCTCCCTGAGAGGGTTACTACTTACCTTAATGAGCAGAAGGTGAATGAGGTGTCTAAGGCCGCGGTGTTGGCAGATGAGTATGTATTGACTCATAAAACTGATTTTGTTGGGCGATCCTATAGTTTTAGTGCACGGCCGGTTGATCGTGGTGGTGTCGCCGGTGGCAGTGTCAAAGGTGTTTCTGTGCCTGCAAGTGGCAGCACGTTGATACAGGGGGAGGTCCGAGCTGATAAGGTTGACGGAAATTTGAGGACTAATGAAGGTCCTGTGTGCTACTATTGTAGAGGGAGAGGGCACATGTTAAAGGCGTGTCCCGTTCTGAAGCAGAAAAATGCAAAGCCTGTGGCTTTGGTGGGTACACAGAAGGCACCTGTGGTACCTGAGGTGCCTGAGTCTGATGAGTGTAGGAATTATTCTGCGTTCATCATGAAGGGTTTTGTTTCTCTGGAGGATGGGGGTGATAGAGTTCCAGTATCGATCTTGCGTGATATTGGTGCTACTCAGTCCTTTATATTGGATAGTTTACTGCCGTTTTCTGGGGAATCATCGGTTGGGTCAAGTGTCCCTGTGGTAGGATTCGGGATGGATGGCATGGTAGTGCCTTTGCATACCATGAGTCTCGAGTCCGAGTTGGTTTCAGGCCGGGTAACTGTTGGGTTACGGCCGTGTTTTCCCGTTGGGGGAGTTTCTGTAATTTTGGGGAATGACTTGGCAGGAGGTAGAGTTTTAGTTACTCCTGAGGTGACGGCTGTTCCGATGGTACAGAGTCCTGATAGATTGGCTATGCAGCATCCGAGGGTCTTCGCAGCTTGTGCTGTCACGAGGGCTATGGCTAAGAGCCAGGCGAAGTTTGGGGATGTAGTGGACCTGAGTGAGAGCATTTTTGGGGATCAGGATGATGGATCCTGTGTTGTGAAGGGTGTTTCTACATCTCAAGATGGGATAGTGTCTGGAAATGGGCCGGTGTCGCTGTCACGTGACCGGCTGGTTGAGGAGCAAAAGAGTGATCCAGGTTTATCTGATCTGTTCGACTGCGCGGTGCCTGAGGGGGATATGGATTCCACAGCAAAGGGGTATTTTCTAAGGGATGGCTTACTGATGCGAAAGTGGTCACCCTTGGATATATCTGGGCATGATGATTGGAGCGTGGTTGATCAGATTGTGATACCTCGTCGGTATAGGGACGAGATACTCTGTTTGGCTCATGATGGTCCTCTGGGTGGACATTTGGGGGTCAATAAGACGTATGACTGTATCTTACGGAATTTCTTTTGGCCAGGGTTGAAAAAGGACGTGAAACAGCAGTGCAGGTGTTGTCACATTTGCCAGGTGGCAGGAACGCCGAACCAATCGTTGTTCCTGCGCCTTTATATCCAATCCCTGTGGTCGGTGAGCCGTTTGAGCAGATTCTAGTTGATTGTGTGGGTCCTCTACCTCGGACAATGGTGGGCAACAAGTTTTTATTGACAATTATGTGTGCGTCTACCCGCTTTCCGGAGGTGGTCCCTTTGCATAGAATTACTGCCCCTACCATTGTGAAGTCTCTCACTAAGTTTTTTTCGTTGTTCGGTTTGCCCAAGGTTGTGCAGAGTGACCAAGGTTCCAACTTCATGTCGAAGGTTTTTGGTCAGGTAATGAAGTTGTTAGATATTAAGCATTGTTACTCCAGTGCGTATCATCGGAGAGCCAGGGAGCTCTCGAGAGGTTTCACCAGATTTTGAAATCTATGTTGAGGACTTACTGCCTGGAGTTTGAAAAAGACTGGAATGAGGGGGTTCATCTAGTTATGTTTGCGGTGCGTGAGGTCGTGCAGGAGTCTTTAGGGTTCAGTCCTGCTGACCTGGTGTTCGCGCATACTGTACGTGGTCCGCTGAGGGTCCTGAAGGAGAAATGGTTGCAGGAGGATACAAAACGTAGTATTTTAGACCACGTCTGTACTTTTCGGTCTAGACTGAGGAGGGCATGCGAACTGGCAATGGGTAATCTTGCTTCTGCTCAGTCTAGGATGAAGGACTGGTTCGACAGGAAGGCTTCTAGTAGGAATTTTTCTCCAGGTGACAAGGTCCTGGTGTTGTTGCCTATTCCTGGTTCCAGTCTGCAGGCTCGGTATAGCGGTCCCTATCAGGTGGTTAAGAAGGTCGGTGCGAGGGATTATGTTATTGGTACCCCTGATCGGAGGCGTAAGACTCAGCTCTGTCATGTCAACATGATGAAGCAGTACCATGAGCAGGAGCCTGTGGAGGTTGATGGGGAGGAGCTGTGTCCTTCGGTTTCGTCTAAGCCTGTTTTGGCTGCAGTGGTGCTGCCCCCTGACACGGGTGGTGATGTGGGTGAGGCACGGTTGTCTGTGGCAGTGACGCAGGGAAGGCTGTGTAACTCTGAGGCTTTGGAGTCGCTTCCCTTGCGGTTGTCTCATTTGACTAAAAGTCAGCGGGTTGATCTGCTTGTTTTGGTGGAGTCAAATGTGTCACTGTTCTCGGATGTGCCTTCTCAGACGTCTGTGCTGCAGCATGACATTGACGTGGCCGGTGCTGCGCCAATTAAACAGCATCCGTATCGGGTCAACCCTGACATGCGTCATCGTCTAAGGAGTCAGGTTGGCTATATGCTGCGGCATGGCATTGCTGAACCTAGTTGTAGTCCGTGGAGTTCTCCGTGTCTACTGGCTACGAAGGCTAATGGGGAGGACAGGTTTTGCACGGACTTTCGGAAAGTGAATGGTGTAACTAAGCCGGATTGCTATCCTTTCCCACGGATGGAGGATTGCGTGGATCGTGTGGGAAGTGCATCTTTTGTGTCTAAGTTGGACTTGTTCAAAGGGTATTGGCAAGTTCCTTTGACTCGGCGGGCGAGGGAGATCTCTGCGTTCGTTACGCCTGATGACTTTCTTCAGTACACGGTAATGGCATTTGGGATGCGCAATGCGCCGGCAACCTTCCAACAGTTAGTGAACATTGTATTGTCTGGTTTGTCCTTCTGTGAGGCATACCTTGATGATTTGGTTGTGTGCTCCAGGTCGTGGATCGAACACATCGGTCATCTGAAGGAGGTATTTCATCGTCTAGCGGAGGCAAACCTAACGATCAATCTGGGGAAGTGTGAGTTTGGCCAGGCCACGGTAACGTATCTGGGTAAGGTGGTGGGCCGGGGTCAGGTTCGCACTCTCAAGGAAAAGGTGGGGCATATTGTCGCATTTCCTGCTCCAACCTCGAGGACTGAACTCTGTAGGTATCTGGCTATGGTTGGGTACTATAGAGGATTCTGTCCAAACATTTCTGCGGTGGCTGCCCCTTTGACGGATTTGCTGAGTCCGAAGGTAGCTTTGGTGTGATCCGCAGAGTGTCAACAAGCCTTTGATCATATTAAAAGTCTTCTGGTGCGCGCACCTGTGCTTGCGGCACCTGATTTTGAGCATCCATTTAAGCTGGCAGTGGATGCTAGTGATCGTGAGGTTGGTAGAGTTCTTCTACAGGATGATTCAGATGGGGTGGAGCATCCAGTTCGTACTTCTCTAAGAAGCTTAATCGTCATCAGAAGTGGTACTCAACCATTGAGAAAGAAGCCCTTGCTATTTTAATGTCTCTGAATCATTTCGAGGTTTATGTTGGCTCCTCGAATGTCCCTGTCATCGTACTCACGGATCATAATCCGTTGGTATTTTTGCATAGTATGAAGAATAAGAACTGGCGGTTAATGAGCTGGAGTTTGCAGCTGCAAGACTACAACCTGGAGGTCATGCATATCCGTGGCAAGGATAATGTCTTGGCTGACGCCTTGTCACGCCAGTAGTGTTTTAGCACCTGAATAGTTTCTGGGATTTGGTGATGTTTTTTCACTCTTCTTCCGAAACTTATTCAGTATCTTTGGGTTGGGGTGTTAGGCACTCCCCCCCCCCTGGTGAATGCTATGTACTTACCTTTCTCTGTTTCTCTCCCGAGTGCAGGCCTCGTGGCTGTGAGTCAGGAATCACGGGGTTAAAAGGCTCCTGTATCCGATTGGCCAAGCTGCGTCAGGTGACGGGTGACTCATCTGAAGCTTAAATACCAGAGTCTCCCAGGATTCTCTCTCTTCTTCGTCGACCCTGACTTGTGAGCAGCCTGCTGGTGTGAGCTGCGGAAGGCCTGGCCACATGGCATAGAACTTTGTGTACTTTCACCATTACTTGTTAACAAATATTGAATTGGGACGGATAAGGGCTAACCTTAGTGTTTTCGTGTATTTTGTTTCAGGGTTATATCTCTCTAGGCAGGTTTTAGAGTCTCCGGTTCGACGGTCCATCACGTGGCTGGCTGGAGCAATGTTAAATTGTTTGTCAGTCCATCCATATCTCTGACTGGGTTGTTTGAATCAGGTTTGGGTTTTGTGTTCCATTGAATAATTAAAACTATTTTTGAACTTGAATCTGGTTTTTGAATTATGTTAAGCGGCTCTGAAGTACCTGCATTCGGGAGTCGTAACAAGGACAAACAGCTCAACAAGAATTTTTTTACATACTGAGTAAGTTGTGAAGTGGATATTTATTATTTGAACCTTGTACTTGCATTGTGCATAATGTCTTTACATCTATTGGTTTTAAATTGCATCTGAGAATTTGTGCATGCTGTGTCGAGGCAGTACTTTGAACATTCAAGCTTTGCATTTTTAACCTTACTTAATTTTTTCCTACAGACAATGTGACATGACATTCACACAAGCTTATTAAACATAATCTGAAAAACATTGCAAAATGAAACACGAGTATCCCGACTTCTGTCGGCTGGTTACTTGTCATAAGCGGCAGCTTCATGTTGGGGTTCCCTTATCGGTGGCGCAGTGGTGGAGTTGCTGCTTTACACCGGTAGAGAACTGGGTTCGATCTTGATTACAGGTGGTGTCTACACTGAGTTTGTACGTTCTCCCTCTCCTCTGACCGTGTGGTTCTCTGGGTGCTCCGGTTTCCTCCCATATTCCAAAGGTGTGCAGGTTTATTTGCCTTCTGCAAATTGTGCATAATGTGCAGGATACAACGAGTGTACAGGTGATCGCTGGTTGGCATGGACTCGGTGGGACAAAGGGCCTGTTTCCATTCTGTATCTCTGAAAAACTGCTTCTCCCATATCTCATGAGATCAAGGGGAAAGTATCACATTTGTAGTGAGATGGAAATGTTTAGCTTAATTTAGTTTAGTTTATTGTTGCGTATACTGAGTTACAGTGAAAAGTTGTTGTTGCATGCTAACCGGTCAGCGGAAGCACAATACATGATTATAATCGAGCCAATGTACAGATACATGATAAAGGGATGATCTTTGGGTACACTCTGGAACCCGCCTGCTCATGTGGCCAGTCAGGCTCATCCCTATCTGTCACCATGGCCCCATGTGCAAGTCAGCCCTTGAAAACTTAAACCTGCTCTAACAAGTTGGGATTCAAACAATGGCTTGACGTTTCATTAATTATACAGTCTGTTAATACTAAGTATGCAGCTTTTGAGAATAATTCAAGGGCTTTAATGTACGGATGATGCTGCTGCGAGAGAGCTGTGGGTGGATCTGAGCAGGCAGGCCTGGCATTCAATCCTGTTGACTTGGCTGCAATATCCTCTCAGTTTACTAAAACACACTGTCTTGTGATGAGGAACTTGGGTAAAGGAACACAGCACATGCCATTAAAGATGCCAAATATTTATTTATTTATAAGTAAGTTCAATCTTTGAGAGTCCAGGCTCTGACTTGTCATAAGTGGCAGCTTCATGTTGGTGTTCCCTTAACTGCTTCTCCCACTCCACATGTGATCAAGGCGAAAAGTATCACATTTGTAATGAGCAGGAAATGTGAATGAACTGCTGTAAAAATGGGTCCACTCCTTTGCCATCTACATTGTTCAGAGGCCGGGTCCCAACTCAGCTGAGGAATTTAAAACGCTCAGATAAGCAGGCTTAATCTTAGTTCTGCTTCATGACTTTACTGGACATTACTAGAGTAGCAGACTGTGGCGCCACTCCTTTCCCCCGTCAGGAGGTCAGGCTCAACTGCTACGGAGCCAGGAATCCATCCCAAGAGGCAAACCGCCGAGCCCGAGCTCTGCCCTGCTCACCCCTGAAGGTCGGAGAGGGTTATAGTCTTCAGAGATACAGCGTGGAAACAAGCCCTTCAGCCCACCGAGTCTGAGAGATGAGGGAGTGAGAGGATAGGGGGAGAGAGGTAACTGGAGAGAGGGTTGAGGGAAAGGAGGTTGAGATAGTGGGGAGAGGAACGTGGAAAGAGTTGTAGGGAGAAGGTTTAGGGGGAGAGAGGTGGAGGAAGTGGGGGAGAGGGGAGAGAGGATGAAGAGGGGGTGGGGATACGGATGGAGAGGGGAAAGAGAGAGGAGAGTGAATGTGCCAGTACAGTGGCGTGGGTGCCTGAGGATGCTTGGTGCATTTTTGAGGCAGGTCTCCTGTAGATCCTTTCAATGTTGGGGAGGTCAGTACCTAGCGATGGACCGGGCAGCGTTCATTGCTTTTGACAATCTTCTTTGTTCCTGGGCATTCGAGTTGCCGAGCCATGTTGCAAACAGTCGATATGCTCTCTGCTGTACACCGTCAACAGACGAATCTTCTCATCTTTGTGAGCATGAATTAACTTGTGTCAGCATTGTGCTAAATGTTTAATACTACAGTTCATTCAAAGTAGTTCTAGTCAAGGATTTATCCTATATCCCCGGCATAATGGGACCTATGACCAGAGATCATGGGAATCTGTGATTGCATTTTCTGTTGTCCTAAGTTGTGAACATTGAAGGAATATTATCGCTGAATGGAATGTGCATTTGTGGTACTGGGAGTTAAACAGTTTATACTAATATTATCCAGTGGAGGGCAATAGATCATCAATGAGCAGCTAAATCCTCTCCTTTACAATACTTTTTTCCTTGAGTATAAATAACCCTGTTCTTTATTTTTATAAACCGAGATTCTCAAAAACAAGCAAAATTATAGCTTAAATTATCTTGTTCTTTGTTGTACATTTGAGGCTATCAGATTTAATAGGCAAGACATCCCTTGAGAACTATTGCTTTTTTCCCATTAATTATACAGTCTGCTAATACCAGGTATGTACAGCTTTTGAGAATAATTTAAGGGCCTTAATTTAACAGGGAGCAGAACGTTGTTTTTAGAGAGAGGAGTGAATCCTGAGCAGATACTCTGACAATCAAAAACACATACCCTTTCTTGGGATACAATTCTGTTGACTTGGCTGTAATATCCTCATGGTTTAATGGAATGCACCTTCTTGAGATGAGGAGCAGTGGACAGGGAGCACCATACAGTTGTCCTATCTTATTAGTGATACTTCTTTGACTCGGTGGTTGTGGAATGACATTGATAAACTGTGAGGGAATCCAGGCAGAGAGCAGCTGGCACTTTCAACAGAAAGGCTCCAAGCAGCAGAGGGCAGCACCTGTGGGAATAAAGGGAAGAAAAACAATTCACTTAAAAATGAGTTTATGCAAGCAAATAAAAACTGAATTATTTCTCATGCACTAAAACCTTTTAACTAGGACAAGTGTAGCACTTGATAACCAATATAATTGCTGCCTAAGGTGTCTTCTCTCAAAATATATTAATGTGAATAGGATTATATTTCTAAATTTAGTTTCAATTTATGAGATGAAGATTCATGATAAATATTCCCTTCTGTTTTCCCTCAGAAATAAACTGAAGATCGCTGTCAAATTTTGGAAGCCTTGACTATTTAGCCCAAAGGAATTCAGGCTAAATTTACTGTGAAATCCACACATCAATCATTGGCAGAGTTCTAAAATGGGCAATATTGGAAAGATCACCTGTCAAGATTTTCATCCGTGGATCTTAACCTAGTAGGAAATAGCTGGCAATAAATCTGTCAAGTACAGCATTACCAGATATTATGGCAGTTTAACTGGACGATCTTTAACAATGTGGAGCTGGAGCAGACTCGGAAACTCCATCTTTGGTTTCCTGTTCAGTTGACATTAAGAGGGTTTGCGGATATTTCAAGTGGACACAATTCTCTGGGAAGAGCTCCCCCTCACTAAGATTAGAACGTAATTGAGTGAAAACATAATCCTGAAACTAGTCCCCTATCGGTAGTATTATGGTTACACGATTAGCTATGTCTGAGCGGTAACTTTTTCAGTGGGTGGATGTATGGAACAAGCTGCCAGAGGAGGTGATTGAAGCAGGGACTATCCCAATAGTTAAGAAGCAGTTAGACAGGTTTGGTCAGGATAGGTCGGGTTTGAAGGGATATGGATCAAATCCCTGGCAGGTGGGACTAGTGTAGTGAGACATGTTGGTCGGTGTGGGCAATTTGGACCGAAGGGCCTGTTTCCACACTGCTTCACTCTATGATGGAGAGAAGGCAGGTACGGGATACTGAGTTGGATGATCAGCCATGATCATATTGAATGGCGGTGCAGGCTCGAAGGGCCGAATGGCCTACTCCTGCACCTAATTTCTATGTTTCTATGTTTCTATGATTGTCTAACAAGCAGCTAAAGATTCGACTAAAGATAGACACAAAATGCTGGAGTAACTCAGCAGGTCAGCCCGAATATCTGGAGAAAAAGGGTAGGTGATATCTTGGGTCGGATCCCTTCTTCAACTGAAAGTATAGCATGCGAGAAAGGGTGTGTGCATGGGGAAGAGCTGGATGCGGGGAAAGACCAGGACACACCAGGGCAGGCAACAAATGACCAGACAGGGTGCTGCCCAGGTGGGCCAATTGTTGGCTAGGGAAAGTGTGATCTCAAGAGAGATACAATGTGGTGAACTATGGCTGGAGTGCAGTGTATCAACAACTGATGCCCTTACCAAATGAAAGTTGTGGGTGATTGGGAAGTGTTAGGCATCCATGTAGGTAGACGAAAAAGGTGGAGAAACTCAGCGGGTGAGGCAGCATCTATGAAGCAAAGGAATAGGCGACATTTCGGGTTAAGACCCTTCCTCAGACTGATGTCGGGGAGGTGGAAAAAGGCGGAGACAGTAGGCTGTGGGAGAGCTGGGAAGCGGAGGGGAAGGAGGGAGAAAGCAAGGACTATCTGAAATTGGAGAAGTCAATGTTCATACTGTTGGGGTGTAAACTAAGCGAAATATGAGGTGCTGTTCCTCCAATTTGCAGTGGGACTCTCTCTGGCCATGGAGAAGGCCCAGGACAGAAGGGTCGGTTTCGGAATGGGAGGGGGAGTTGAAGTGCTGAGCCACCAGGAGATCAGGTTGGTTATTGCGAACTGAGCGGAGGGCGAAGCGATCGCCAAGCCTGCGCTTGGTCTCACCGATGTAGAGCAGTGGACGTCTGGAACAATGGATGCAATAGATGAGGTTGGAGGAGGTGTAGGTGAACCTCTGCCTCACCTGGAATGACTGCTTGGGTCCTTGGATGGAGTCGAGGGGTGAGGTAAAGTGACAAATGTAGCATTTCCAGCAGTTGCAAGTGAAAGTACTAGGTACCAGGGGGTGGTGTGGGTGGGAAGGGACGAATTGACCAGGGAGTTGCGGAGGGAACGGTCTCTGAGGAAAGCAGAAAGGGGAGGAGATGGGAAGATGTGGCCAGTGGTGGGCTCCCGTTGAAGGTAGTGAAAATATCGGAGGATTATATGTTGTAGGCGACGGCTGATAGTGTGGAAGGTGAGGACAAAGGGGACTCTGTCCTTGTTACGAGGAGGGGGATGGGGAGTGAGAGCGGAGCTGCGGGATTTAGAGGAGACCCTGGTGAGAGCCTCATGTATAGTAGAAGAGGGGAACCCCTGTTCCCTAAAAAATGAGGACATCTCCGTTGCCCTGGTTTGGAACATCTCATCCTGAGTGCAGATGCGGCATAGACGGAGGAATTGGGATAGAGTCCTTACAGGAAGCAGGGTGGGAAGAAGTGTAGTCCAGATAGCCATGGGAGTCAGTGGGTTTGTAATAGATGTCGGTCAGCAGTCTGTTACCTGCGATGGAGATGGTGAGGTCTAGAAATTGTAGGCAGATGTCGGAAATGGTCCAGGCGGAACTGATCCTTACCCTCAACAACTTTTCCTTTGACTCCTCCCATTTCCTCCAAATCCAAGGCGTAGCAATGGGCACGTGCATGGGCCCTTGCTATGCCTGCCTCTTTGTAGGTTACGTCAAACAATCCTTGTTCGAGGCGTACCATGGCACCTATCCTCCCAAGAAAATACCCATTACCATAGGCATCCATGTAGAGTCACCCAACAGCTCAGGGCTGGTACCAAAGAAAAACCAACCTGGTGAAGTATCCAAGCCTCTCCCAATGGCAGGTTGTGATATTTCTATGGACACCGGAGACACATTAATCTTCCTGGCTGGCCAGTTTTCCACAATAAAATATTCATGCCTTTTACCATGCATTAAGCACTGCTGGTTAATTCATGTACTGCAGGGGGCAATGGGTGTAGTGTGAATGATGCACACATCTTTCGATTTTACTCCAGAATTATCGGCTATTGTCAAAGGATCCAGATTGGCAGATGTAACAGTTGTGCCCAAAGCCACAAAAAACAGTAACAACATCCACTTATATGGTATATTTAACCTAATGTGTCTCAGGGTCGTTCTCTGGAGAGTTAATAAACAGAAGAACTGCCACACGGCCCCAGATCCCTGTGGGGAGATGTTGCAGTTTTTACCAACTAATTCCCATTGAAGATGTATCAGATCAGCAACCAAGCAGAATGGGACTGAATTTGTGTCTCTGTCCTGTATTTAGCTTTGAGCAAAGAACTCACACCAAATACATATAAAATAATTTAATGCAAAAATGTAATTTACCCTGGGCAAGAATCGAATTATCATGGAACAAAGAAGCGCACTTTTGGTATGTTTTACCATCTTGGCAGCACTGTGGTTAGGAAGAAAATTAATGTAAATCTACAGCTGTTTGTCATGTCAACTTAACATCTGCTTCAGAAGAAAGCTCCAAGTTCAGGTAGATTCAGACACATCGGGGGATAAGCCTGGCAGCACTCGTACAAATGCTGAGAACTAAGACCTTCTATGTTGTCTAAAATAATCCTTTAACTAGTTGAGAAATGTCCATAATAATGTCCCTCAAGCATCAAGGTATAGTGTGGAATAGTCTTTGGAATTCACGATTTGTAACCACGATTTTTAATCTTGCTTTAAAAAAAATTAATTCATCTGATATAGTAGTCGATCCAGGCAAGCTCTACATGTTACACAGAATTCCAGTCAGTAGCAAATTTCATTAAGAGAAAGCAATTTTTGAATGTTTGATTTAAGTCAAATTGGTTTTTTTTCCCCCTGAGCTTAACCAGTTCAGATCAAATCCGATCAAACTGGTCATAAACAGGGGCAGGCACTGTATATGTTTAACAGACCTTTATATCTGAATTCAATTCAAATTGAAAATATTCACAGCTACAGAATTGTGGTCAGGGCTTCTGTGTGCTGGAAGAACATTGAATCTGAAGGTTAGAATGATTTTGTTTAGAATGATGTGCAAGTGAATGGAAAATTGTTTCCCTGAAACCTCAAATAATAACAGGAGGAAATGAGGAAGCGTTTCCTGTGTGAACTACATTTGATGTTACCATCACTTTCCTTTGATCATGGAGAAGGAGCTGAATTTGTTAGAAAAATTGCTCTCTTTGTTTACAATTTAGGTAGGTTAATGCTCAGGTGAACTGTGCAGAGCCTTAGCTTGAAGCAGAAAGAAAAAGAGTTTAATTTGTTCTTTTGCAGTAAATGGGATTTTGTTTTCTCTTGCAGCCTGGTAGGAAAGTGTCGAAGATAGACACAAAACGCTGGAGTAACTCAGCTGTACAGACAGCAACTCTGGGTAGAGGAATGGGAGATGTTTTGGGTCGAGACCCTTCTTCAGACTGAGAGTCAGGGGAGAGGTAAAGACAGAGATATGGAAGGATAAGGTGTGAAAACGTGACATCAAAGGGGACGAAATTCAAGAAAAATGTACAATACATCATTGTTAGCTACAGGAAGTTGACAACGAAGCATACAAGGTAACATTTAATCAGGAGGACAGTCAGACTGGTCAGAGTATAGGATGGGGGAGGGATGGAGAGAGAGGGAAAGCAAGGGTTACTTGAAGATAGAGGTTGATATTCAGACCGCTGGGTTGTACGTTTCCGATGTGAAATATGATGTGCTGTTCCTCCAATTTGCATTGGGCCTCACTCTGACAGTGGAGGAGGCCCAAGACAGAAAGGTCAGTATGGGAATAGGAGGGGGATTTAAAAGTGTTTAGCAACCAGGAGATCGTGTAGGTTTAGGTGGACAGAGTGGAGGTGTTCAACATAATATAGGTTCGTTAACAGCACATTAATGTAGTTCAGTTACATTACGTTATATTCTAATCAATGTACAAGTGAGCAGATTAAATTTAAAAGACAATCACAGTACCTAATCGTCAATTGCAGTCTTGTTCCAGTGCTAGTTCAATAACTCACATTAATATTGACTGCTACTGCATAAATAACATTCATTGCTTCAGCTCATATGTGGGATTGTTAATGAAGAAGATAAATTGTGACACATCCACCTTAGTGAAGGTTTGTATCTTGGTTTAATTTTATTAATGGTGAGTTATTAATGGTGAGAAGGAGGTGGAGAGAATGTTTTGAGAAGCTGTGGGAGCTGGTGGAGTTTAGAGGTTTATGTCTTGGGGAGTTTGGAGGTTATGAACTGGGGGTTGAGTTTGGTGGGGGGTGTGGGGAAGAGGGCCTGTCATTAAAAGTGAAATCAAAATAAATCCATGGAGATTAAAAACTGACTGTTTAAACGAGTTAGTTCTGTGCATCTCTTGAAAAGCCGCATGAAGTTTGCCAATACTAAGTACATCCTCAGAATAACATGCACAAATCAGGTTATGTATTATATAACATGGTATTATATTTATATTTCCCTGTTCATATAGAGTCATAGTCATACAGCATGGAATCAGGCCTTTTAGTCTTTCATCCATGTTGACCAAGATGCCCCATCTAAGCTAGTCCTATTTGCCCGCATTTGGCCCATATCCCTCTAAACCTTTGCTATCCATGTACCTGTCCAAATGTCTTTTAGATGCTGTTATTGTACCTGCCTCAACTACGTCCTCTGACTGGGGAGCTGTTCCATATACCCTTGCGCTGTTCCATATACCCACCACACTCCGTGTGAAAGGACTGGCAGTACAAAGTGCAGGGTGAGTCTCGGCAACAACATATCCAAATGCAGTTAAAGTGATTAATTCGCAGATACTCAAAAAATCAATGGTGGAAACAAACTTTGAATGCTATGGCCAGCAGGCGATATGGGAGTTGCACCAGGTTTGCATTCATGTTTTGCAATAACCTTACATTTCAAAAGCATTCACTGGAAAGATGGGCCAGAGAAACTCCACCTATGCTCATACCATCTCCCATCAGGCAGGAGATACAGAAGTTTGTAAACACGCACCTCCAGATTCAGGGACAGTTTCTTCCCAGCTGTTATCAGGCAACTGAATGGTCCTCTCATCAGCTGGAGTGTGGCCTTGATGTCCCATCTACCTCCAATGACACTTTTGAACTTTCTTTAATTGGAGTTTATCAGACTTCAATGTTATATCTTTGCACTAAATCCGTTATCCGTTATCTTGACACTGTGGATGGCTTGATTGTATTCAGGTGTAGTCTTTTTCTTGACTGGATAGCACGCAAACAAAACCTTTTCTATGTATCATGACAACGATAAATTAAACCAAACTAAACTAAACCATCTTGAAGTCCACATTCCAGCCTTGAGCATTGCCAGCATGAAAACATTGGCCCAACGCACCTTCATGATAAGCAGACGGCTCAGAACTTCTCACCTCTCTGTATTAATGTTACACACTTACTCTGCCATTGCCCAACAGCAATAACTCTGCTCTCATGTCTGAGTTGATGCACCATCCCCTGATGTACTACCTAGCATTCAAGTACAGCAAATAATGAAGAAAATGTTTTGGTGTTTATCACAAGAGGGTCTGAGTACAAAAGTAAGAAAGTCTTATAACATTTCTACTGGGCTTTGGAAAGACAAGTACAATAGACAATAGGTGCAGGAGTAGGCCATTCGGCCCTTCGAGCCAGCACCACCATTCAATGATCATCCCCAATCAGTACCCCGTTCCTGCCTTCTACCCATATCCCAGACTCCGCTATCTTTAAGAGCCCTATCTAGCTCGCTCTTGAAAATATCCAGAGAACCGGCCTCCACCGCCCTCTGAGGCAGAGAATTCCACAGACTGACAACTCTCTGTGAGAAAAAGTGTTTCCTCGTCTCCGTTCTAAATGGCTTACCCCTTATTCTGAAACTGTGGCCCCTGGTTCTGGACTCCCCCAACACCGGGAACATGTTTCATGCCTCTAGCGTGTACAAACCCTTAATAATCTTCTATGTTTCAAAAGATCCCCTCTCATCCTTCTAAACTCCAGAGTATACAAGCCCAGCCGCTCCATTCTCTCAGCATATGACAGATGCGCCATCCCGGGAATTAACCTTGTAAACTTACGTTGCACTCCCTCAATGGCAAGAATGTCTTTCCTCAAATTAGGGGACCACAACTGCACACAATACTCCAGGTGTGGCCTCACTAGGGCCCTATACAACTGCAGAAGGACCTCTTTGCTCCTATACTCAACTCCTCTTGTCATAAAGGCCAACATGCCATTCGCTTTCTTCACTGCCTGCTGTACCTGCATGCTCTATGAGTTGCACACTGTTTTGATCTCTTTGTTTAAGGAAGCGTCTATCTGCTTCTGAGATGGAGCAGAGAAGATTTGTTAAATAGATTTCCTGATTGAGGGAGTTGATTTATGATAAAGAATGAGAAGAATATATCTATGTTCTCTGGAGTTTAGAACTGAGTGAGGGGATCTCATTGAAAGGAACACGGTTCAGAGGGTCTCAGCTGGGTAGATGTTGTGAGGATTCCCCTTGTGGTGGAATTTAAATTTTGAGGAGATAGTCTCAGGATAACGAACTGAGATTAGCAGGATTTATTTTTCTCTTTGCGAATTGTGAATCTCTGGATTGTTCCAGAGAGATGTACATTAAGTATAGTCAAGACTGAAATAGATTAAACAGAAAATGCTGGAGTAACTCATCGGGTCAGGCAGTATCTCTGGAGAAAAGGAATAGATGACTTTTCAGGTGGGAACCCTTCCTCAGACCCGAAACGTCACCTATTACTTTTCTCCAGAAATGTTGTCTGACCCGCTGAGTTACTCCAGGATTATGTGTCTATCTTTTGTAGAAAACCAGCATCTGCAGTTCGTTCCTACACACTGAGAAAGATACATTTATTTTGACTATTGAAGAAGCAAAGGTTATGTTGAACGGGCGGGAAAGTTATGTTGAGGCCCGGATCAATTAAGCAAGATTTTATTGAATGGTGGAGTAAGCTCGTGGGTCTATATGACTTACTGTTGCTTCTGTTTCTTCTGTTCTGCATTTTGAAAGCTCTATCAATGCACTTGTGCGGCACCAGGTGACACTAAATCCTGGTTATTATGTTTTGAACCACCATTGTACCTGGCATTTATGGAGCTGGTGCAGAGTTCAGCAAATTACAGCCCCCTTTACCAACATCTCGTATTCTATTCTCACCTGTCCTCTTGCAAATTTTAAATAGCAATGATGTAGATTATGGGTTTAAACATTGCACATTATACAGTGCAGTTAGAAAGCAAAAACAAACCCAGTCAGAATTTTTTTCTCAGGATGGAAAAATTACAAACCAGAGGGCATAGCTTTATGATTAGAGGAGCAAAGTTTAAAGGAGATGCGTGGGGTAGATTTGTTACACAGTGGGTAGTGTGTTCATGGAACAAGCTGCCAGTGGTGGTGTTTGAGGCGGATACAATAGTGGCATTTAAGAGACTTTTTGATAGGCATATGGATATGCAGGGAATGGAGGGATATGGATTATATGCAAGCAGATAAGAGTTGGTCTTGGCATAATGTTCAGCACAGACATCATGGGCCGAAGGGCATGTTCTTGTGCTGGACTGTTCAATGTTTTACCTTCAATGTGTGCTGCTAAATATTTATTCCAAGGAACAAGTCTGGAAATATGAGCAAAAATAGATGACAACTCCATCAATATGATTGATACAATTACTAACTTAAATACCCACAAAGCAATTAAAATCTCTAAGAGAATATGCATATTCTCAGTCAAAGACTGGCAATAACATTTACAACATAAGCATAATGTAACTAATTATGTATTTTAAGAAATATGGTATTTATCACTTACAATGCAATCAATGATCACTAAGATTACTTAATATCCACATATTAAAGGAACAATATAAATGAAATAGGATTTTATTTAGATGAGGATTTTACTTAGGATCCATGAGCTGAATAGCCCTCTTCCCCTCTGTTGTGGTTCTATGATTATACTAAGAAGGAAGATAAATTTATGCTGGAATTAATGTGAAACACACCTGAGAAATCATTAAATGCATCACCAACGCTCTGCCAACATTAGCCTGTGGGGATTGTACAGGCAACCTCGGAAAGAATTCATACTCCATTCTGCAGATCACCTTCTGATGTGGGTAAAATACAAAAATGGCTCGGTTGGGAAATATATAACGTAATGTGTTACTGTCTTACAAAGCAAGCAGTTTCCCAACTAACCTTAAACGAGATGGTAGTATAGGGTCTAACAATTGCTCCTATTGGTTGTGAATTAGATAAAACTGGGGGCTCACGAGGCTCCAAGAAAACAATTTATTTTACAGTGTAACAAGTCAATTCCATTGTAAAACAGAATTGTGTGGGAAGAAACTGCAGATGCTGGTTTAAGCCAAAGATAGACACAAAAAGATGGAGTAACTCAGCGGGATACGCTGTTACTTCACCTTTTTGTGTAAAACAGAATTGAATGGATGAGCATGGCAAACAGAAGCTCTGACTGAATCTATACCAATTTCTGCCAATACACACAGTTATTTTTCTCCACGTGGCACAGTGGCATTGCAGTTGTGCTGCTGCCTTGACGCACTGTAGACCCAGGTAGAATCCTGAACTCTGGCACTGAGTGACTTTGCATATTCTCCCTGTGCTTGCATGGGTTTTCTCCAGGTTCCCACTTTCCTCCCACATCCAGGTTAATTAGCCAGCGTAAATTGCCTCAAGTGTGCCAGTAAATGCTGGGAGTTGTGGGAATCTAGGGTGAATAAAATGGGATTAGCATAGGATTAGTATAAACAGCTGACTGAAAGTCAATGTGCACTTTGCGGGCTGAAGGGCTTATTTCTGTGCGGTATGACTCTTTGACTAAGACAATGTATTTTTTTAGTTTGAGAGATACAGCGGCATATAGCGGCCCTTCAGCCCAATAAGTCAGCGCTGACCAGTGATCACCCTTACACTGGTTCTATTCTACACCGGATAATTTACAGAATCCAATTTTATATCGAAGTCTCGTGATGAGACTACGTGAAGAACCCGCCAGCCCGCATGCGCGTCAATACGTCGTCGCATGGCACGGGATTCGGAGGCATTCGAAAATGCTCCAGCAGGTAAGCTGTTTTTGTTTGCAGGCCCGCTGGCTCTGAAAATGGATGCAGTGGGTTTGGAGAGGCTGACAGGTGCAACCCATACAGTTATCGCCGTTGAGGCTCCGGAAGGGAGCAAGCGGCCGGCCTCGGAGTAAACTGGCAAGCGCGACCTGCGCAGTGAGCTCCACCAAGGCTCCAAAGGAGCAGCCTGTCGCACCAGGCTTGGAGTAACTGGCAGGCGCGATCTGCATAGTAAGCTCCATCAAGACTCCGAAGGAGCAGAAGGCTCCGAAGGAGCAGCCTGTCCCACCGGGCGCAGAGGCACTGGCAGGCGCGACCTGCACAGTAATGTCCATTTAAAGCTCTGAATGGGAGCAGTTTGGCAAGCGTGGGGTCGAAGATGTGGACAGGCACAGCCTGCAAAAGGAACTTAGCTGAAGCTCGGATAAGGAGGTCGACCCGGGCTTGGAGACGCTGGCAGGTAAGGTCTGCTTGCTAACCCCCATGAAAGCTCCGAAATGGAGCAGCTTGGTGACCCGGGCTCGGAAACACTGGCAGCATAGTCTCTCTAGTACCTTCCACTGGCTCTGAAAAAGAGCAGGTTGGTGACCCGGGCTCAGAGACGCTGGCAGGGTGGCCTGCACAGCAACTGCTGAAAGTTCTGAAATGGAGCAGCTTGTTGAAACCGGGCTCAGAGACGCTGGCAGGTTGGCCTGCACAGCAACCTCTGTGAAAGCTTCCAGAAGGAGCAGCTTGTCTACCCTGGTTCAGGGTAGACCAACTTGAAACTGGCTGTCCAAATGGATTATATTGGCCAGGAAAGCGCTGCCTCAACATCTATGATTGGCGTTATCAGGCTGCCCACAAGAGTAAGGAAGGTGCATTTATTGATTGAGGCAGTTTATTTGAGTCAGATATTTGAGGATATCTCCTGCTCAGAGGCAGGGAGTTTGAGGATTCCCTCAACACATGCTAAATTCTTTCAGCTCGGCTAAAAAGAGTTGCCAGCACGCTGGAACATCATTTGCCATCCTCTTGGGGATAGGTAAACCAGTAAAGG
Organism: Amblyraja radiata; assembly: GCF_010909765.2. Classification (NCBI taxonomy): domain Eukaryota; kingdom Metazoa; phylum Chordata; class Chondrichthyes; order Rajiformes; family Rajidae; genus Amblyraja; species Amblyraja radiata. The sequence goes on along the minus strand of NC_045964.1, from coordinate 49,915,344 downwards.
CCGAACTTACATGTACCATTTTTACCTGACTTGCAGGTTTATGTTGTAAAAATAAAAAAATAAATAAAAAATAATAATAAAAAGCAAAAGCTCTGTAAGGGAGCAGTTTGGCAACCCAAGTTCACGGTAGGCCAAGGCCAAAACGGCAAAATGTCCTGAAGGACAATATTGTGCAGGAAGGTACTGCCTCAACATCCATTGAGGATATCATCTGTAGGCCTGATTGAGAGGCTGGTCGAAGGCAATGTGTTGCGCACACTGGCGACCGAGACAGGTAGTCCCAATCAGAGGTTTGCGGCAGCAATACCTGGTTCAGGGTTGCATTATGATATCTCCCACTCTGAGGAGGGGTGATTTGTGGATTATTGGTGGAGACTCTGACTGTGAGGTAGTTGACAGTGGACATCAAGTGGATGGTATGCTTCAACTCAAGTCTCATAAGGATCTGCTGTCACTTGTGACTAAATTTGCCATCCCTTCGGGGATAGGAGAACCGTTAGAGAAAGAACTGGCAAGTAGCATTGGTTAATTGACTTCTCATCAGTTGATTGAGAAGTTCATGCAGGACACTGCTGGATAGTATGCTAGTCCTGATTTCTGCCAGACACTGGAGGTCTGTAGGTAAATGCTACCATTTGGGGCTATCTCAAGAGTAAAACAAAGTCAAAAGGCTTTAAACTCCAGCGAGTTCAGAGAATTCTCAAAGAAAGATTACGACATTTGCAAGGTCAGTGGAGGGAACTCAGCTGTCTGAATTGCAGTAGACGCCTTAGCACTTTTGTGTAATGCACACTCAAATTGTGTTAGGAAGGTATAGGCCTGAGAGCAACCCAATATATGCTGTGTTGTGCAAGGCTAGTATGTGCAGTCTGCAAATATCTCTTTGGAGAAGACTTGGGCTAGCAAGTAAAAGACTTGCAAGAGGAATTCAAGGCTGCGGTGGGTGTGGTAAAGACACCCTTTGCGGGTAAGACTCCCATTTACCTGCATGCATATCATCCCTACCAAACGAGTGGCAGATACCACTACACTGAGGCTGGTTGGAGCACCAGGCCTACACAATTAAAACCAAGCCAGAGGGCTTTTTATTCGCAGGTTTTAGCGCTCACCATGGAGGCAGCGCACTCAACATACTCTATATTGTTCCCCAGTTGGCCATGATGCCTGAGCCAAGGGGACAGAGCAAAGTCTAGGGTCAGTTGACTATATTGATCATCTGCCTAAGGCCATTTTTGGTGGTGTCAGTCTCAGGGGTTGCTGGATCATGGTGGCGGGGGGTGATAATCACCTTTCGTCTATTATTTTATTGGCAGCCTTGGTGGTTTTTATAGCAAGTTCTTGGTTTCTTGGTCCACCAAAATATTCCAAATGGAATTTAAACTGGAGGTGGATTTCTTAGAAACAGATGCTTTCTTAGAAACTGCCTTGATCACATCTACAGCCACTGTCTGTCTCCTCATGGACAGCAAAGCAACAATGAGGTGGAGGCCGTTTAGGTATGCAAATATTATTCCATCAGTCGCATGAGAGATGCTGACGATATTCAAGTCGGAGATAGGTTGAGACTGTTCAACAACAGGTGGGGACGGATAACCTCCAATCTTTATATTTTACAAATCATAAACGGTTATAACATTCAGTTTCTGGCTGATTAATTTCCATGGCAAGAGAAGCCACGATTTCCGTACATATGGTCTAAAGAGGAAACTATGGCTATTCAAGTTGAAACAGAGACATTTCACAAAAGGATGAGCAGGCTGCTCAAGAAAAAGAGGGGTATATTTCTAATCTTCTCACGGTTGAAGAAAAGTGGAGGAAGCCAAATCATTCTAGGATTTGGCTAGTCTGAACATGTGCTTGGTATAACCATTTTCAGATGGATAATTTTCATTCAGCAAAATAGCTTATTACAGAGGATTGCTTTCGGGCCTCAATCGATCTTGAAGATAGAAACATAGAAACATACAAAATAGGTGCAGGAGTAGGCCATTCGGCCCTTCGAGCCTGCACCGCCATTCAATATGATCATGGCTGATCATCAACTCAGTATCCTGTACCTGCCTTCTCTCCATACCCCCTGATCCCTTTAGCCACAAGGGCCACATCTAACTCCCTCTTAAATATAGCCAATGAACTGGCCTCAACTACCTTCTGTGGCAGAGAATTCCAGAGATTCACCACTCTCTGTGTGAAAAATGTTTTCCTCATCTCGGTCCCAAAAGATTTCCCCCTTATCCTTAAACTGTGACCCCTTGTTCTGGACTTCCCCAACATCGGGAACAATCTTCCTGCATCTAGCCTGTCCAACCCCTTAAGAATTTTGTAAGTTTCTATAAGATCCCCCCTCAATCTTCTAAATTCTAGCGAGTACAAACCGAGTCTATCCAGTCTTGGCAAGAATGTCTTTCCTCAGATTAGGAGACCAAAACTGTACGCAATACTCCAGGTGTGGTCTCACCAAGACCCTGTACAACTGCAGTAGAACCTCTCTGCTCTATACTCAAATCCTTTTGCTATGAATGCTAACATACCATTCGCCTTCTTCACTGCCTGCTGCACCTGCATGCCTACTTTTAATGACTGGTGTACCATGACACCCAGGTCTCGTTGCATCTCACCCTTTCCTAATCGGCCACCATTCAGATAATAGTCTACTTTCCTGTTTTTGCCACCAAAGTGGATAACCTCACATTTATCCACATTATACTGCATCTGCCATGCATTTGCCCACTCACCCAGCCTATCCAAGTCACCTTGCAGCCTCCTAGCATCCTCCACACAGCTAACACTGCCCCCCAGCTTTGTGTCATCCGCAAACTTGGAGATGTTGCATTCAATTCCCTCGTCCAAATCATTAATATATATTGTAAATAGCTGGGGTCCCAGCACTGAGCCTTGTGGTACCCCACTAGTCACTGCCTGCCATTGTGAAAAGGACCCGTTTACTCCTACTCTTTGCTTCCTGTCTGCCAGCCAGTTCTCTATCCACATCAATACTGAACCCCCAATACCGTGTGCTTTATGTTTGTATACTAATCTCTTATGTGGGACCTTGTCGAAAGCCTTCTGAAAGTCCAGATATAACACATCCACTGGTTCTCCCTTATCCACTCTACTAGTGCATACTTTTCCATATCAATACACAAGAGTTACGGGATATATCTGAGGTTTATCTGGCAAGGCTAGTTGTGGAAATTTTAGGCTCTAGCTAAGGGGTTGACTTCAGCCCTAGGCTATTTACAAAGATTCTAAAATCAATGTTGCCCTACTCAGATCTAAAGGCCATTTTGTCATGGAGTTTATAGAGGACATGCTTATTGTATGGAAGAGATCAGGTGTCACAGAGTTAGCTGTTTCAGCAACCAAGGCACTCCTAGAATATCTAGGGTTTGTTATTCATCCAGGAAAGTCGATACTGGAGCCGGCATTATCTATTACATATTTAGGTTTTGTCATAAACTCTGCAGATATGTCTCGGACCCTACACACAAATAAGACTCAGGGTATTTATCAGTAGATGCCTCCTAAGATAATTCAAGATGAGGCAACATGAATTATGGAAGGCCAAATTGGCCTACTCAACCATGGCTTCCATTGTAAATAAGTCCGCTGAAAGAAGCTCCTATATTTGCTCGAAGACACGAGCGGTGGCTAGTTCAACCTATCTCTCACGCATCTATCACTGCATGGTTGTATGGAAAGTTTTGTGAAGAGACACATGTGAGCTACTTTTAAACAGAAGCAGAGGTTTGTGGTTTTCTTTCAGTTTGGGTTTAAGAGAAGCGACTATGTTATAACGCAATTAACACTGCTCGCACTACTTAGCCGTTGTATCTAGTACCATAAGTGGGACAACAAATGATTGGTTATTCACCCACTGTTGACTTTGGTTATAGAAGGTGTCTTTTATATGAACACTCTAAAGTCGAGATACAAAGTAGTGTGGAATGTGTAATCAGTATAAATTTTTATGCAGATTATCACCAGCTGTATCCCAAACGTTGGAGCAGTTACTCTTAAGTTAGTCATGCTTATGACACTGATTTCAGCACGAAGAGCACAGTCTTTACCCAATCTCCATCTGGATCTCTCGGTCATATCTTACAAGAGGGTAGCATTTTATGTGAATGAACTCATAAAGCAAAACAGGCATGGTTGGGTACAATTTGGAGTTGACAGCATACCCACCAGATCGGAGATTGGGGGTGTTTATTATGTAAAAAGGTACACTGAGGTTACTAAGAACTTATGAGATGAAGGAAAAGTTTCTTCATAGTTATATAATAGTTTCACGGGGTCAACGAAAGAGCGTTCACGTCGCGGCCCTGTTTCCACCACCATGCACAAGAAGCACAAGAAGCGCAAAGCAGACACCATTGTGCAGATGCCGAGAAGTGTGTTCAGCTCAGGCTGAACAACTTCTAATCTTGTGTGTGGACTCGATAAGAAGAATAGTTTCACAAGAGATTGTTAGTGCAGACTATTTCAAGATGGATAGAGTGTAAGCAGCTGAAAGCAGGAGTGAATACAAATCATTTCGAGTTTCACTCTACGGCTGGATCATCAGCAGCCAATAGAATGGATATTTCCCTTTGATCACTTTCTTGCAACAGCAGGAGGCTCAGATAAGTGCACTTTCAGAAGTTATAACATTGTGTTGAACATGTCTGGACGGTTGCAGATAGAATTCTGAACAGTGTTGCATGAGCTATTGTCTAACCCAAAGGCAATTGGCACTGTGGCCCAATTAAGGGCGATGTACATGTATGTAAAGTTAGCATCATGTTGTTAATGGCCCATGTCTTTTCTACCATTTATGGTTTATCTGTTTAGTGTTTTCACATTTACTGCATAGAACCACAGGGCTTCAAAGGCTTCACGTAGTCTCAGCACGAGACTTCGATATAAAATAGAAAGATTAAGCGAGAAATTACCGTTTGAAGTATGATCTTTATTTTATGAGAAGTTGGAGTGAGAGACTACGTGCCCTCCCAACCCTGAATCTCATAAAGATCATTCGGTAAGTCAAGCGTTATTAATCTTTCTATAGTTTAATTTGGTGCAAGTGGTCTGTGGTTTCATACAGTTGCTTTGAAGATTGACGCGCATGCGGGCTGGCGGGTTCTTCACGTAGTCTCTCACTTCAACTTCTCATAAAATAAAGATCAAACTTCAAACGGTAAATTCTCGTTTAATCTTTCTATTAATCTGCAATCTTGCAAGTCTGTGGAATGTGGGAGGAAACCGGAGCACCTGGGGAAAACCCACGCGGTCATGGGGAGAACGTACATACTCTGTACAGACAACACCCGTGGTCAGGATCGAACCCGGGTCTCTGGCACTGAAACGTAGCAACTCTATCACTGTGCCACCGTGGCGCCCTGAGCCATAGTGATGGGCTATGTGATCTGCTCTTCTGTTGAGCTAGGTCACAAATCCTGTCCTGCTTCCAATTCATTAACTAACATGCTGATGTAAATATTTGTTCTGTTACAGTATGTAGCTAAAAATACAGGGACCTCTTCCCTAGTTCTTGTGCAGTAGGATTCGCTGTTCTGGGATGCTCCAGGCAGCAGCTGACCAACTCCAGTGTACCATTTGTCTGATTACACAACTGAACAGCAGCTGCCTTTTCTCAACCTCAAAACATTATTTATTTAATTAGCAATTTACACAATAAACATGTTCATCTGTAATCTTGGTTGGAATTCTGATTCTGCTTAATTGGGAAATTGTGCAAAGTTCAATCAGTGCTGATGGGAGAAATATTTCCAACATCATTAGCACTGTTTAAACATGGGAAAAAAAATCCTTATTATTAAACTCATCAAATTAATAGTGACAAGCTTTGCAGCATGTAATTAGGAAAGTGCCATACAGGAAGTTTTTTTATTTGCCCCTACATTGCAGTGATTCATCTTCTGGGCACTGTTCTAATATTTATCAGCTCATAATTTCTCACAGTGGGGATGGAGTCCATTGAGACCATGTCAGCTCTCAAAGCATTTCCATCTGTCTCATTCCCCCCAAATTATTTTCTTATAACATATTCCCTCTCACATGTTCATCAATTCCTCTCACGTTCCAACTCTTCTGTCACCCAGCTGCATAATGGACAATTTTCAGGGTCAATGAACCTGCCAACCAGCATGTCTCTGGGCTGTGAGAGGAAATGACAAAATGCACATTGGCAACTTCACTGGAGCTGAAAAGACCCCCCATAAAGTGCTGGAGCAACTCAGTGGATCAGCCAACACCCCTGGAGGACAGGGACCCTTCAGGTTGGGACCCTTCTTGTGCAGCTGTAATATCTGCTATACCCGTTCATCCTTCAAATATCTGCACCTCTGGGATTATTTTTATTTAACGTGCATTTGTGGGACACTAAATTAAAACTACCAATGAAAGGCAGCATGGTGACATAACGGCAGAGTTGCTGCCTTACAGCACCAGAGATCTGGGTTCGATCCTGACTACAGGTGCTGTCTGTACAGAGTTTGGCTTGGTAAAATTGGAAATTGTCCTGAATGTGTGTGTGGGCATCGCTGGTGGTGTGGACTTGGTGGGCTGAAGGGCCTGTTAATTTTCATGAAGCTTGAGCAATGTTGATAACAGAGAGGAAATGAATAAACTGGACAATTACACATCCATAGGCTAATGTTGGTAAAAGCGAACGGCTGATGAATTTAGTTCTCACATGCTCTGAATTTGACCCCTTGTGCTACAGGAAATTTCTCTTTAGAGTCATATAGTACAGAAACAGGCTCTTCAGCCCAACCAGCCCATGCTGATGAAGATGCCTCAACTACAGTAGTCCATCTGCCCATGTATGGCCCATATTCCTCTCCACATACCTGTCCAAACATCTTTTAAATATTATAGGAAATTTAACTTTATGTACTCTAAGAAGACTATTCCTGATCAAATATTGATACACTGTTAAATCTTTTCTTAGCATTCATCTCCAAGGAGACCAAACTGTATGTGCAGTTATATTTTGCAATCAAAAATGAAGAGCCCGCCAGCCCGCATGCGCATCAATACGTCGACGCATGGTGCGAGAGTCAGAGCAGTTCGAAACTGCTCCGACAAGTAAGGGGAAAGATTTTCTTTCAGGAACGGGCCGCTGCTCCGAAAATAGGGGCAGCCGGCCCGGAGAAGCTGGCACATCTTGTACAGTCGCCGGCATGGAGGCTCCGTAAGGAGCTGGCAGGATAAAAATAGCGGCTGCCGGCACTCTGTAAAGGAGCTGATGGCTATAAATAGCGGCTGCCAGCTCGGCCCGGACTGCGACCGCTGTGGAGATAGCACAAATGCCGTGGGGGGTCAACAGGAGCTGGCGGTTTTTTAAAATAGCGTTGCTGGTTCGACTGGGACAGCGGCTGCTGTGGCAGAATGGGGCTCCACTGGAGCAAGCAGCTGTTCGGAGCATCTGATGGGCATTGCCTGTACAGATTGGAGCTCCGAAAGGGATTCAGATAGAGGAGGCAATACCTGGTTCAGGGTTGCATTCTATTTCCTCCCCTAAGAAACTCCGTTGAGGCTCCAGAAGGGAGCAAGGACTCGGAGTCACTAGCAGGCGCAACCTGTCTAGTAAGTAAAATAAATAAATAAATAAATAAACAAACAAACAAATATATAAAGAAAAATAAATGGATGAATAAATAAATAAAATGGAAAAGGAAATGTGCTCCTAGCTCAGGAGACATTTACAGGCTGTGTCAATCAGATGCCTGTGGGAGCAACACCTGGTTCAGGGTTGCGTTATAATATTTCCCGCTCAGAAGAGGGGAGTGTTGGAGATTCTTACATAGGTGACTCCAACTATGTGGATATCGATAAGGAAATCGAATCGCTGAACTAATGGGGGATATGCTTCATTTTTAATCATATGAAGGAGCTACCGGCTCTTGTCACATATTTGCCATCCCTTTGGGGATAGGAGATTCACTGGAGGAAGATCGGGCTAGAAGTATCTGGGATATATGCCAGTCCAGATAACTGCCAGACTTTTGGATGTTTCTATTCGTCAATTTCATCAGTTGTGATATCCCAGTGATGATATGTAGGCAAAGAATTATGTCAGCAAGTGCAAAAACCGCTCTGGAGTCATTACGGCCTTTGGCAAGTCAGTAGATGGGTCTCAACTCTCAGAAGTGCAGAAAATTGCATTATCACCTCTGTAATACCCAGTTGGGGCTATTGCCTTTGCAAAATGCTATAAGGCATGAGATAATTCCCAAAATGGCTCATTTTTACAGAGCCAGTAACGTGCAGCCTGCATAGTATCTCTTCAGAGAGAACTTATGTAGCAAGTTGAAGACTTGCAGGGGGAATTTAATGTGGCTGCGGGGGTGGAGTACCTTTCTAGGTGGTTAAAGCTCCAGTATTCCGGTGGGTTTTCACCCTGTATTCAAGGAGCAGGAAGCGCCGTTGAAGCTCCGGAAAGGAGCAGTCGGGAGTCACTAGCTGGCCACGCAAGTACAGCTTGTTGAACCAGGCTTGCAACAATGGTGCTGTCCCTGTGAGCCCCTCTGAGGCTCCGAAGGAGCAGCTGGCCAAAGGAGCAGCCTGTCGATCCAGGCTGGGAGAAACTGGCAACGCGATCTGCATAGTCAGCTCCAGCAAAGGCTTCAAAAAAGGCAGAAGGCCGCAGGAGCTCTGAGTTATGGCAGGCGTGGCCTGTTCAGTGAGCTCCGATAAGGCTCCGAAGGAGCAGAAGGGGTAGAAGGAGCGGCCTGTCAAACCAGGCTGGGAATAACTGGTAGCGTGACCTGCACACTAAAGCTCCAGCAAGGCTCTAAGAGGCTGTAGGCCGAAGAAGTAGTCTGTCCCATTGAGCTCAGAAATGCTGGCAGGCGTACCTTGCACAGCAATATCGCTTTGGAGCACCGGAAAACTCTGAAATGGAGTGGGGCTGAATATGTGGTCAGACAGGGTCTGCAATGGAACTTCGCTGAAGCAACATGCAGGTCGACCCGGGTTCAAAGACATTGGCAGGTAAGGTCTCTTTATTAACCTCCGTAAAACTCCGAAATGGAGCAGTCTGTCGCCCCGGGTTTGGATTTACTGGCAGCATGGGCTGTCTAGTAGCTTTCATTGTCTCTGGAGAAGATCAGGTTGATGCAGAGACATTGGCAGGGTGCCTTGCATAGTAACCTTAGTAAATTCCAAGTAGGAACAGCTTGGCTACCCTGTTTCAGGGTAGACCATCTTGGAACTGGTTGGCCATATGGATCATATTGACCAGAAGAGCACTGCCTCAACATCTGTGATTGAGGTTATCAGGCTGCTCAGTAGAGTGAGGTAGTTGAAGTTTCCCTCAACACATGTTTAATTTTTCAGCTCAGTTAGTAGAGTTGCCAGTTCGTTGGACACATCATTGCCATCCTCTCTGGGATAGGTAGCTACCAGCAGGAAGCCGGTCTGGCATGTAGCACTTTTTATCTGACCTGCAGGTTCATGTTGTGAATAAAATATATATATATATATATATATATAATAATCTGTATGCTCTCAATACCAGTATTCCTGATTGAATGGCTGGTCGAAGAGAGTGTGTTGCGCACACTGGCGACTGAGACAGGTGGTTTCAATCAGAGGACTGCAGAGCAATTCCTGGTTCAGGGTTGCATTATGCTATTTTCCACTCCTATGGAAGAACGCTGAGGATTCGTGATGACTCTGACAGTCAAGAGTTGACAGGGAACTCGTATTCCCACATCAAGTGGAGACTGTGGAGCTCTAGTCATAAGGATCTGATTATATGTTATGAGCGAAATAAATAAATAAATAGATAAATGCATCTTCCGCGGCAAGAGAAGCCAAAAAATTCTATCTGTATGGTCAATAGAGGAAACAATGTTTATCCAAGTGGAAACAGAGACGTCTCACAAAGGATGAGTAGTCTGCCCAAGAACAAGAGGGGTATATTTCTGATATTTCACGAGGTTGCAGAAATGTGGAGCATGCCAAATCAGGTTAGGATTTGGCTAGTCTCATCATGTGTTTGGTTACCCAGTTTTAGATGGATAATTGTCTTTCAGCAATTTAGCTGATTCAGAGGATTAGGGCCTCAATCGATCTTGAAGATGCATACTTTGCCATATCTATACACAAGAAGCACAGATATATCTGGTGTTTTGATGACAAAGCCAGTGGTGGTACGTTTAGGCTCTACCTAGGGGTTGTCTTCAGGCCTTGGCTATTTACAAATATTCTAAAGCTAATGCTGCCCTACTCAGATCAAAAAGGCATTGTGTCATGGAGTTTATAGACAACATGCTAATTTTGTAGCTGATAAGACTCAGGGGTTTTATCAGTAGATGCCTCTTACGATATTAAGGATGAGGCAATATGAAATTTAATAGTGCCAATTTTGCCTACTCATTCACGGTGTCCATGGTAAGGCGGCTGAAAGAAGTTCCTATTTACTCGAAGTCACGAGTGATGGCTAGTTCAGCCTATTTCTCGAGCAGCTAGCTCTGCACGGTTGTATGGGAAGTTTGTGAACAAGGCACATGAGCTACTTTTAAACAGAAGTAGCAGAGCTTTGTGTTTCTTTCAGTTTGGGCTTAGAGATGCGATTATGTTATAGCACATTTGACACTGCTTATGCTGCTTTGTCATTCTCTCTAATACCTGTGGGACAATACATGATTGGTTATTCACCCACTGTTGACTAACGTTATGCAAGGTGTCTTTTATATGAACACTCTAAAAGCCTGGACTCATAGTAGTGTGGAATGTGTATCAGTAAATTATTATGCACATATTCATCTACTGTATTCCTAATGGGAGCAGTATCTTTTAAGTTGATTATGCTTTTAGCAACTGATTTCAGCACAAAGATCACAGTATTTATTCAATCTTCAGCTCGGTCTCTGGGTCATAACTGACATGAAAAGTTGATGGCATACCCACCAGATTGGGGATTGGGGGTGTTATTATGTATACAGGTACACTGAGCTTGCTAGTACCTATGAGATGAAGGATAGTTTCCTCATTGTTATTTAATAGTTTTCTCAAGAGATTGCTGGTGCAGACCATCTCAACATGAATGGAGTGTCAGCAGCTAATAGCGGGTGTGAATTCAAATAATTTCAAGTCTCACTCTTCCAAGGGGGCTGGCTCATTAGCAGCCAATAGCATGGATATTCCCATTTGATAATCTTCTTGCAACAGCAGGAGGCTTACATGGTGCACTTCAGAAGTTATAACATTTGGTTGAATATGCCTGGATGATTGCAGATAGAATTCTGAACAGTGTTGCATGAGTTATTGTCTAACTCAAAGCCAATTGGGACTGTGGTCCAATTAAGAGCAATGGCCATGTATGCAAGTTAGCATCATGTTGTTAATAACCCATGTATTTTCTACCATTTATGGTTTATCTGTTTAATTGTTTCACACACAGATTGGGTTACTGCATGAAACCACAGAGCTTTGAAGGCTACACGTAGTCACTCACGTGACTTTGGTATAAAATAGAAAGATTAAACGAAAACTTACCGTTTGAGGTTTGATCTTTATTTTATGAGAAGTTGAAGTGAGGGATTACGTGCCCTCCACTCCCAACCCTGAATCTCATAAAGATCATTCGGTAACTCAACAGTTATTAATCTTTCTATAGTTTAAGTTTGTGCAAGTGGTCTGTGGTTCATACAGTTGCTCTGAAGATTGACGCGCATGCGGGCTGGCGGGCTCTTCACGTATTCCCTCCCTTCAACTTCTCATAAAATAAAGATCAAACCTCAAACGGTAAGATTTCGTTTAACCTTTCTATTAAAATATACAAATAAAAATTGGGCCATTGAAGAGAGAGAGACTCGGGTATATACACATTTGTTGAAGGTGACAAGATAATTTTGGAAGGCTGTTTAGTAGAAATATTCAGGACCATTTGGCTTTATTAATTGTATATACCAAGGTGCCTAGAATTCAGTTGGAATGCGTTTGAAACTGAATGGAAACTGTAGAAGAGATTCACTAGACGGGTACACAAAAATGCTGGAGAAAGTCAGCGGGTGCAGCAGCATCTAGGAGCAAAGGAAATAGGCAACGTTTCGGGCCGAAACCTTCTTCAGACCACTAGACGGGTACCAGGGCTAAATGATTTCAGTCATTCGAAGAGATAGGAAAGGATGGAATGTGTAAGAAGGAACTGCAGATGCTGGTTTAAACCAAAGATAGACACAAAAAGCTGGAGTAACTCAGTGGGACTGGCATCATCTCTGGAGAGAAGATGCCTTCGGACTGGTTAGTGATAAGGGAAATGAAAGATATAGACGGTGAAGTGGAGAGATAAAGAACAATGAATGAAAGATATGCAAATAAGTAATGATGATAAAGGAAACCATTGTTAGCTGTTTGTTGGGTGAAAATGAGTAGCTAGTGTGACTTGGGTGGGGGAGGGATAGAGAGAGAGGAAATGCCGGGGCTACCCTGGACTGTAAGCTGCCCAAGCGAAATATGAGACGCTATTGAGTTGCTCTTAGAAATGAAGAGGTTAAAGGGTACTGGACAGTGAATCAAAATTTGATCGTGAATGGTTGTGATAAAAACAGATAATGTTTCCTGTAGCAGAAGGAACAGAAACCTGAGGACACTGGTGATGTGAGGAATGTGCTTTGATTAGCAAGTTGCTATGATGTGAAATGCACTGCATGAAAGTGCAATAGATTCAAAAATGAGCATTCAATGGACAGAAAAAGAAGAGGAAGTCTCATAGCAATGAGCAAAGGGCACAAGAGTAGGATTAATTCAATAGCTGTTTAGAAATCTGCATGCATTCCATGGGCTAACTGTTCTTTTCTGATGCACCATTCTAAACTTTGGTAAATCTTAACTTGATTCAGAAATTTTAAACCAAAAATAAATCATTTTTGAAAAACAGATTCTTTAGTTATTATTATTTGGTTTAGTCCAAAGAAAATTCCTGATCCAAAACATTGTCTTTCCATTTCTCTCAACAGATGCTGTCTGGCCCACTAAGTTCCTCTAGCAGTTTGTTTATTGTGCAAGATTCTAGCATCTAGCTCTCGCTTTGTCTTCAATATTTGATACCAAATACCCTCTGAATTTGCTGCTTCTTTTTCTGGAGAAGATCTTCATTGAGCTCTGGCATGTTGCCTCGTGGCTCCCCTGGATTCAGCCTTGCAAGTTCACAGGCTATCCTGAACGTATTCTTTAATATCCTTTGCTATAAGAGGCATTGATCCATTTTGCCCGTATATTTTTAGTCATCTTCAGCCTCGACTTACAAAAGGTTAAGCCTAGACGAGGGCTCCCCACAATTCTTTAGCTCCCATTGGAACTGGTTCACTTGGTCAGTATGCATCGAGAAATGTGATACAGGAGCAAGTCTGAAAATAAAGTTCACCATGGAACATCTGAGTTGGGATTGAATGAAGAGTAAAGGGCCTGTCCCTCTTGGCTATCTTTCGCGCACCATTTACGCGACCTGCTAGCATGTGAGTAGCATGTGGGTAGTGCGTGGGTAGCGTGTGGGTAACATGTGGGTAGTGCGGGGACGGCCGCATGGAGTGGTGCGGAGGAGTGTGCAGTGGCGTGGAGGAGTGTGGACTTTGTCCTGCACTAAATCTTCGCACGGCACCGGCCTGACGGCCAAAGTAACTGACGGCCAAAGTGGGACAGGCCCAAGACGCTGGCGCGACACAACATCTCACCTCCAACAGCAGCAGAAGCAGGCAAATGATTGTCGAACTCATCCTGGGGTTGCGGATCCAGATTCGCCCCCACTCCTACTCCCAGTAAGGGGCCAAGACGATTAGAGATAGACACAAAATTCAGGAGTAACTCAGTGGGACCGGCAGCATCTCTGGAGAGAAGGAATGGATGATGTTTCGGGTCAAGACCCTTCTTTCAGTCTGAAGAAGAGTCTCAAGTCAAGTCACTTTTATTTATATAGCACATTTAAAAAACAACTCTCGTTGGCCAAAGTGCATTGGTGGAGGTACTAACGTTATACAGCATTGGTTCATAGATTAAGTACATACATAAATAAATACATATAGTCCTCCCTCAGAGGACATCAAGAAAGGCTTGAGAGTAAAGATGAGCTTTAAGTCTCGACTTAAAGGAGTTGATGGAGGGGGCAGTTCTGATGGGAAGAGGGATGCTGTTCCACAGTCTAGGTGCTGCAACCGCAAAGGCGCAGTCACCCCTGAGCTTATGCCTGGACCGCGGGATGTTCAGTAACCCCAGGTCGGCCAATCTGAGGGACCTGGAGGTGGTGTGGTGGGTAAGCAGACTTTTGATGTAGGTGGGGGCAAGCCCGTTAAGGGCTTTGTAAAAATAAAGAAGGATCTTGAAATTTATTCGGAACCGCAAAGGGAGCCAGTGGAGAGAGGCCAGAATCGGGGTGATGTGGTACCTTTTTCGGGTGCCCGTCAGGAGTCTCGCTGCGGCGTTTTGGACCAGTTGCAGGCGGGACAGGGAAGATTGGCTGATGCCGGTGTAAAGGGAGTTCTAATAATCGAGGCGGGAGGAGATAAATGTGCGGATGATCTTTTCGAGTTCTTCAAACTCGACCCAAAACATCATCCATTGCTTCTCTCCAGAGATGCTGCCGGTTCCGCTGAGTAACTCCTGCATTTTGTGTCTATCTTTAAATGACGTCACACGCTCCATACGGCGGTGCGGGCACATGATGACGCGCGTGACTCTCGCGGGACTATCGCGCGACCGTTACTACCGGCCTGTCAGGTAAACATAGAAACATAGAAACATAGAAAATAGGTGCAGGAGTAGGCTATTCGGCCCTTCGAGCCTGCACCGCCATTCAATATGATCACGGCTGATCATCCAACTCAGTATCCCGTACCTGCCTTCTCTCCATACCCCCTGATCCCTCTAGCCACAAGGGCCACATCTAGCTCCCTCTTAAATATAGCCAATGAACTGGCCTCAACTACCTTCTGTGGCAGAGAGTTCCAGAGATGACCCAAGTGGGTCAGGCCCTTTAGAATTCTCCATTTCAAAACATTACAACTGAGTCAATTTACGTCGAAGGTGTGAATGACAGTGAGAAAACCGTTTTTACCGTTCCGAGTGGAAGTGGGCTCGTTTAGACGGAGAATTCTAGGATTGTCTCAGAGCATAAATACAAGAGAGAGAAGCTGGACAGAGGGGCAATGGTGGAGGTATCAACTAGGACGTAAGGCCACTCGAGACTGAAGACACAATAAATATTTTTTTGCTAAAATGAGAGATTTTGGAACCAATATTTTAGAAACTGGAGTCTGCACACTGGATCCCTTTATTTTAAGATCCACATGAACCAAAATTGATTTTGCTTAGTGTATGCTAGTTATTCATCTTTCATTGCCATGGGAATCTGAATTGGTAAAGGCCCTTTTTTTTTAACTAAATGTAACCTGCACCTCTACACTCAACACATTCGCGTCTCCCTAACTCTCTGGCTCTGTTCTTCAAATTTCACTAATCAACAATCAGGCCTCTTTGCTCCTCACGCATTCTCAAACTTCTCATGACCCAGTCCCAGTCCCCAAATCGTCAGATCTTCCATTTACTGCAATGTGTGCACCAGTTCCTTGACATTCAGAAATGCCACTGTTTGGTGTGGTGTCCCATGTTTAAAACAGGCATGAGCATGCGAGAAAACAGCCATTTAGTGGGCACTGAAGGCCCAGTTAAATTCCTAAACAAAATGTGCTTTGATATCTTTGGCAGTCGGTAAAGCCAGGAAATGTGGCTTTACATTAGCTGACAGACCGATTCCTTCAGCATTTTCATGGTTAAGGCTAATTCAAGATCCTAGTTGTACCATCAAATGTTAGATAGATAGACACAACATGCTGGAGTAGCTCAGCAGGTCAGGCAGCATCTCTGGAGAAAAGGAATAGGTGATGTTTCTGAGTCCGAAGACGAGTTCCGACCCGCAACTTCACCAATTGAGCAGATTGATAACAATGGGGAGGGTACAAAAGTTATGAATTGTTCATTGAAATTTCTCCTAATAAGATGACAGTAGTGAAAACTTGGATATGAAGTAAAGAGCAGATACCTTACACAGTCCAGTAGTGCCACACAAAGCTGATTTGGTTTGCGTTGTGCTTTCTCTATAAAAATCATTCAAGACCTTAAGTGGAACAGTGGCGCAGTGGTAGAGTTGTTGCCTTACAGTGAAAGAGACCAGGTTTGAGACCTGACTACGGATGCTGTCTGTGCGGAGTTTGCATATTCTCCTTGTGACGGCGTGGGTTTTCTCCGGGTGTTCTGGTTTCCTCCTACATTCCAAAAAACGTGAGGGATTGTAGGTTAAGTGGCTTCTGTATATTGTCCCTCGGGCGTAGGATAGAATTAATGTACAGGCGATCGCTGGTCGGCATGGACTCAGTGGCCCTGTTTCCACACAGTATCTCTAAACTAAACTAAACTAAACTTGTGGTTTAACCTTGGCTTAAAATTGTGCAATATTAACAAAATGAAGGTGGACGCTGCTCAAAGCAACCTCAACTTTTCTCCAATATAGATGTGAAGCTCAAATTGAGCACCACACCAGCTGTTAGTCATGTAGACAGTTGTATGAGAGTATAAAGGGAGTTGAATAATGGTGTTTTTGCTTTCTGTGACAAATTCTACTTGCAGGGTGTGAGATGCTCCCTTAAAATAGTGTCAAATATCGATCTGCGGAGACTTTCCAATGGAACTCGGTTTGGGCTATTTATCAGGACTATAAATTACCTGCATTAACTCTGCAGGTTTTTCGCCTCGTATCATCACTTTGCTGAAGGAACAGTGAAATAAAGGGTTAGAAGAGGGAAAGGAAGATGACTCTATGGAGCAGAAACATCAACAGGTCTGAATTTATTGACAAATGACCTGACTTTCTGGAGTTTCGCAAGAAGGGAAACTAGCTGCCTGCATGCTGTACAGTACAGAAGTTGTTCTCACCTAATCTAAAGGACGCTTCCTTTACTCAGGTGTGAGAAAGTTTGAATCTTGAAGTTGAATTAATGTGAAGTCACGGTATCTTTCTGAACATTCAGTCCACCTTAAGCTTAATGTTCATTTAGCACTTGAAGGGGCTAACAATCTACCCTGGTAGGTGTAAATGTGCTAGCTCCCGTTGTCTTAACCTCTGGCCATCCAGGGATCAGTGTGCTCTTCTCCCTTGCACAAGTGGCCTCCTGCGTTACACTGGGCCCGTGCAATCCTGGGAAGCAAGGACTCAATTCCCAGTTTCCACTGCTACACTCGCTTCACCCAGTTATCTCACAGTGCACTGCTGTCTGATTTTCTGCTTGTAAAACTGAGCATCTCTTGGATTTGTGTCCTAGATTCAGGAGAAAATCCATCCAGTTTGAGGCAAAATTTCACATTTTGGCAGCCCATCTTCTGGGCATTGGTGGACTTCAGGGGTTCTTCGTATGTTTGGACTGAAACTGATACTTTATATCAGTTTGATATTAAATTCAGCTGGAAAAGTGCATCAGATACTCCGTACATACGTTGAGCCCCTGTACGAGGTAATTCAAGAGATAATTTAACACTGTACGAGGTAATTCAAGAGCTCTCCCGAGTTTTTCCCTGATTCGAACTCGGAGAATGTCCGTAGCGGGTCCGTAGGAGTTTGTGGATGTCTTGTAGCAGCTCGTACGAGTAAAAAGTAACAATTTTTGTCATCATAAGTATTTTTTACTCGTGGACATTTTTTGCAGGGATGAAAAAACGTCCCGAGTTTAGCGGATGTCCCGAGTGCCTACCGTTAGCATTACGAGCCACTACGAGGACATCTACGAACTCCTACGGACCTGCTACGGACATTCTCCGAGTTTGGATCAGTAGAAAACTCAGGAGAATTCTTGAATTACCTCGTACAGTGGGACAGGGGCTTGACTACTCAAGTTATCTTTCAACTGGGGACTGCACAGACCAACCTATGCAGACACCACCAGAAAACTCAGATTGTAAACCCTTCATGAGTTTAGTACTTAGGACAAAATCCATGGGCACATTTCTTTGAATAGGGGAAAAAATGAGTAACTGGTGTATGTTGGATGGAGGGTGGGGGGGTGGGGGGGACATAGTGGCAGGGTTTTAAGCTGACTTTTGAACGGAAAATGAATGTAAGAGGGAATAATCATCTAGGGTGGGAGTTTCATGAGGGAAGGAGCAGTGAGAGAGACAATGACCACCTTTGATGAGCCAGAGCTGCAGGGTACAAGGAGGAATGGCTGGTTGAACTCTCTCTGGTGGCATGGGCATGTGGCAACAGTGCATTTGGCATGCTAGAAGGTATTTGATCCTCAGCTGATGTAACATAGAAGAATTGGGAGGAATTTCCATACATTTTGTGGATTCCTTTTTCTCAAGAGAATAGTTTGTGTAATAGCAGTAGCTCTGTTTTATCAGCAAATGCTAGTTTCACAATAAAGGCTTTGGTCTCTATGGAAAATCCCATTGTCAAGTGAGACGGAATGTAATGATTGAGTTAATTTCATTAATCGCATACCAAATAACTCAGGCCGTTTCGGACCTAATGTGTTTAGATCAGGGGAATAATTATCTATGGTGGGAGTTTCATGAGGGAAGGAGCAGTGAAAAAAACAATCACCCCCCAATCTACCTCGTTACAACCCTTGTACTTTATCTTTTATTTGCACTTTCTCTTTAGCTGTGTCCTTCATCTGCTAACCTTTTTCACCAATTGTCAGTGGGCAAGAAGACTAGCAGATTGATTGAGCTTATAATTGATTGAATTTAATGCATACAGCATGTTTATTTGTGTAAGTAACAAACTTGATTGTCTGAGGTTGTTTCCTTTTAAAAAGGAAGCATTGAGGTCTTTCCATAGAAGGCTTAAGGGCCTGTCCCACTGTACGAGGTAAATCAAGAGTTCTCCTGAGTTTCCCCTGATTCGAACTCGGAGAATTACGGTAATAGCCGCTCGTAGGTACTCGGGGCACCCGTGGACATTTTGCAACATGTTGAAAAAACTTCACGAGCTTACTGCGTTTCCTGAGTTCCTGCCGTTAGCATTATGAGCCACTAAGAGACGTCCCGAGCTCCGACGTTCCCGCTACGTACATTCTACGTACTTACCACGAGTTTGATTTTTTTCTAAAACTCGCGAGAGCTCTTGTATAGTGGGCAGGCCCTTTAGGAAGTTTGGTATGTCCTCCACAATTGTCACCAACTTCTACAGATGCACCGTAGAAAGCCTTTAATCAGGATGCATCACAGCTTGGGTTGGGAACTGCTCCATGCAAAACCATAAGAATTTGCAGCAAATTGTGGAAGAAGTCTAGACCATCACGCAAACCAACCTCCTTTCTATTGACTCCATTTACCTTATACCTTATGCTGGCCCAGCAAGGCCAGCAGCATAATCAAGGACGAATCGCACCCTGGCCACTCCCTCTTCTCCCCTCTCCTATCAGGCAAATGGTATAGAAGTGTGAAAACGCACACCACCAGATTCAGTGGCAGTTTCTTCCCAGCTGTTATCAGGCAACTGAATGATCCTATCACAACCAGAGAGCAGTGCTAAACTACTATTTACCTCTTTGGAGACTCTCGGACTATCCTTGACCGGACTTAGCCAGCTTTACCTTGCACTAAACATTGCTCCCTTATCATGTCTCTATTCACTGTAAATGGATCGATTGTAATCATGTATTGTCTTTCTGCTGACAGGATTAGCACACGACAAAAGCTTTTCACTGTACCTCGGTACACGTGACAATAAACTAAACTAACTGACTTCTTTGTGTGGCACTCAGATCTGTTGTTGTATATTGTTGTACCCAGATACAGGGCTTCAGTTGTGTTACTGTCTTCAATAAAGGACATTGTGTTTTAGCTCCAGCTTTATTTGATTGCCTTTCTTTTGGAGCAACTTAAAAGAAACCCACAGACACTACAAATGCCGAGGATTAAAACAAATATGAATCAAGATAAAAAATGCATCAGAGGTGCCTGAATTGCCTTGTCTCTGAAGGCAGTTAAATTGGAACTGGGGTGCAACAAATTGACTTTGATGACATTGTACAAATTCAAAGGAAAGCAATCATTTAAAACGCAAGACATATTCTCATGAGATTTTCTGTGTTTGTATTTTTTCATATTTTGGTTCTATAATGCTATGGCAGCTTTGAAGTCCAAATATAATGGGTGAGTGACAGAGCTACAATATGAAAAGTTTAGCATATATTTGGAATTTCAGGAACTATTAAAATAAAGAAATCCATTGGGAAGGCAACTGCTTTACTTTAAGAATCATCAATTATGCTCTTAGACATGTGCCTGGGGTCTTTGGTATTGTCTGTATTTTTCTTGTAGGAGTTTGATATGGTGTAGGTGTGATTGTAAAATGTGCATTTAAATGTAGTTATGGATCTGACTCATTTCCCTAAGGCAGCTGTTTGAGGAAAAGCCGAGTGGTTAATTTCAACATTGCAAATTGTGCAGTTTTATTAATGTGCAGTGTAATAATGGTTTTGATACATTTGTGTTTTTAATAGACTGTGAGTATATACAAATTGGCTTCCAATGAGTCCCAGCGCCAATCAAGAGATTGCAGTGAGAAGAGAATGCATGAAAGTAGAAAGGAGTGAACTGTGTGTCTTATTGTCACATGTATTTAACACACATGGTTCATACATCTTGTGAATGGCTGTAAAGGAACAGGCACAGGCAACAATCAAAATGGATGATCAAAAGACTGATACACCATAGAAAGCTTCCTATCAGAATGCAGCTCAGCTTGGCATGGCAACTGGCCTCCTCAGTACCCCAATGACCAGTTGGCTCTATCTATACATCAGGCTGCTTCTGGAATGCACATAAACAAGGACCACTCACACCCCAATCATTCCCTCTTCTTCCTGTCAGGCAGCAGATATCGAAGCTTGAAAGCACAAACCATACTACCAGCTTCTTCCCTAGTTATCAGACCTTTCATAAGTTAAGGATGTATTCCTGATTCCCCAACCTACCTCGTCATGGCCCTTGCACTTTTTTTAATATGCACTTTCTTTGTAGCTGTAACACCGGATTCTGCATGGTTTGATTGTAATTATGTATTTACCTGGGTAGCACACAAACATTTTCTTTCACTGCATCTCAGTACACATGACAATAAGAAACCAATATCAATGACTTCTTATAGCTAAATGTGAAGAGGACCTGAGAAAACTCTAAAAGTTATAGATTTCTAAAAGTTCAATCATTGAACAAAAATAATAGCTCCAAATTGATAAAAAAATAATTCAAGATAATCATTGACTGAGTGGAGGAATTGGTAAATTTTATTTTCAGGAATCAGAATCGAAAGAAATTGGGGAAGCGATGTCAAATTCAGAAGAATACTGCCAGGAAGAATAGTAATGGCAGACTCTGTGGCATGGGCGGCACGGTGGCACAGCGGTAGAGTTGCTGCCTTACAGCATTTGCAGTGCCGGAGACCCGGGTTCGATCCCGACTACGGGTGCTGTTCCCTTGACCACGTGTGTTTTCTTTGGTTTCCTCCCACGCTCCAAAGACGTACAGGTATGTAGATAAATTGACTTGGTAAATGTAAAAATTGTTCCTTGTGTGTGTAGGATAGTGTTAATATGCGGGGATTGCTGATGGGGATCAGTGGGCTGAGGGGTCTGTTTCCACACTGTATCTCTAAACTAAACTAAAATCAATCAAAATAATAAAAGTTAAAGATAGAAGATTGTTTTCCTGGGGATGTAAAGGATGGAGATTGTAGATGCTGGAACCTTGATCATAGAACAAACTGCTGAAGGGGTTCAGAAGGTTGAGCAATGTTTGTTGTTGGGGCTTTGACAAAATCCAGCATGGTTGGTAGTCTGGAACGTTAAAGTGCATGGAATCCAAAGTTAGTTAGCCAATTATTTTCAAAGTTGACTTGGAGGAAGAAGTCAAAGGGTAATTGTGGAAGGTTGTTTTTCTGATTGGAGCCTGTGACCAGTGAAGTACCCCAGGAGTCTGTGCTGAGTCCATTATTGTTTGCTTTCAGCATTCACAATTTGGATGACAATATAGTTAACATTGGTAATAAGTTTGCAGGTGACACCAAAACTGGTGGCGTAGTGGACAGTGAGGAAAGATATTTAAGTTTATACCAGGGTCTAAATCAATAGGGAATGTATGCCAAGGAATGGCAAATAAAATGTAAGTCTGACAAGTCTGAGGTGCTGCACTAGAAGAGATCTGGCCGTACAGGTGCATGGTCCCCTGAAAATGGCAGGTCAGGTGGACGGTATGGCGAAGAAGGCCTTTGGCATACTTGCTGTTTGGAAAGGGTATTGATTTTTAAAAAATGGAACTGTACAACTTATTGGTGGGTCCACACTTGGAATGCTTTGTGCAATTCTGGTCACTATAGGAAGAAGCAGCCAGAATAACTATGGATGCAGGTACAATTACGACTTTTAAAAGGCATTTGGATAGATATTTGGATGGGAAGGGTTGAGAGGATTATGGGCCAAATGCAGATAGCCCAATATGCCAGCTCGGTCGGCATGGACAAGATGGGCCATAAGCCTTGATTCTGTGCAATATACCTCCATAAATCTATGATATAGTGATCAGTCTATATGTCTTATGTCTATGACTCTATCTGGAGTTTTGTGACTTTCAACATCAACACATAGTCAGGGATAGGGTGTTTAAGAAAGAGCCAGTATATAGGCTCACCAGGAATTAGCACTGATTGTATTGCACTCAATAGACTGAATAACCAAATATTTGAGGAAAATCCGTCTCTCCACAACTCCTCAACAATTAAGTTGATTCAAAAGCAGACTGCACAAATGATGAAAATTCTCTAATTTTCACCAATCTCGCCCTTTGCATACTCTGATTCTTGTGTACTTAATGATGTGGCAGTAGAAGTGGTGGATGGTGGAGCAGTGAAATTAACCATTGTTTGCCACATGGGAGACACAATAGCAAAAAGGAAATGAAAACCCTGTAATTCTGGTATCACCCAGCAGTATTTGTGGAGAGAGAGCAACACAGAGGTAGTGGGTCGATGATCTTTCAAGAAAGGTCTGATGATAGGTAATCAAGCTGAACCGATAACTCAACTTCTCTCTCCACGGATGCTAACCGACCAGTTGAGTGTTTCCAGTACACTCTTTTTATTTCAGCATTTATTTTCTCTGGTTCTTTTGATGGGAAATTGAAAGCTGAACCAATGTAGATGTAGATGAAAATTAAATTATTCAGTATTATCCTCCTTAAAATAGTCATGCATTATTGAATCAAAGTTTAGATGAATTATTAAACCCTGAAATTCAGGTAACAATGATCGAGGGGAATGAACACTCAGCATGAGATTTAATGAATTGAAGTAATGAAGAGTCCACGGTTTTCCTATTTAAATGTTATTATAAGATGACAGTAAGATAATTTTCTATGAATAAAAATGTAGAGCAAGTATGGCCACTTGTCATTTGGAATTTTTTTGAACTCATACTGTCTTACCATAAAACTATTTCCTTAATTTAACAGTTTATAAGATACAAGCATTTTAGATAAAAATACATGTCTTAAGCAGGAACTCTGTTCCCTTTGAGCAGTTTTTATAAATTACTTCTCAATGACAGATCAATAAATAGAAGACCTTTGGGATGGAGTATAAGAGGAAATAGATACATTTTTGAAAGATCAGATAATTGAGAGCAATGGGGAACTGGCACACAGCCTGAAGCAGTCAGCCATGAATGGCAGGCCAGGCTTGAGGGGCCGACTGGCTTACCCCTCTTCTTAATGTTTTCCCAGTAAAGGCTGTATATGATTAATTAAGCAGAAAATTATGGGATGTTTGAATACAATATTTCAGGACAGCACAATTTCACAGCGGTAGATTAGCTGCGGGCCTGTCCCACTTAGGCGATTTTTCAGGCGACTGTCAAGTTGCCGGCAGTCGCCTGAAAAACCGGCAACTAGAACAGCGACTGTCAGTGGCACACACACACACACACACACACACACACACACACACACACACACACACACACACACACACACACACACACACACACACACACACACATCGCAGGCAGGGGACAGGGTAAGTGGGGGGAGCGCTGTCTGAAATGCATACGGTGCAAAGCCAAGGTGATACAGACACACACTGCGATGAACAGGAAGGATGGCACTTTAATTAGCACGGCTAAAGCACAGTGTTCGATAAGTCCTTTAAAAGAGGGGGGAAGGGAGGGGAGAGGGGGGGAGGAAGGGAGAAGGAGTGTAGACAACTTTTAAGAAGCCAGAGATACACGTCTGTGAAGTTTGGCGGACATTTAACATTACCGGTTGGTTATCCTTGGTTCTGAAAACTACTGCTTATGTTTTTTTTCCCCAATTCACCTACAAGAACCTACGTGAACCTTCGACCTCCTGGTAACCCACTAGGACCTCTGTTGCGACTGCATAGTCTCCTGCAGTCACCTAAAAAGTTACCTAAGTGGGACAGGCCCATTACAGCACCAGAGACCCAGGTCTGATCCTGACTATGGGTGTTGGCTGTACAGAGTTTGTGACGTTCAGGTTTGTAGGTAAATTAGTTTCGGTAAGTTGTAAAATTGTCCCTAGTGTGTAGGACAGTGCTAGTGTACGAGGTGATTGCTGGTCAGCGTGGACTCGGTGGGCCTGTTTCCACGCTGTATCTCTAAACTCTGAACAAAAATAGAATCAGTATTGGTCTTGTATTCCAGAAGCACTAGAAGCACGTGTTTATACGTCAACACAGTTTCTTGGATTTTTTTGACTGAGATAGTGAAGAACAGTAAACCTGACAGATGCTGCCATGCGTGTGCCAAAACATGGTGATTTGCAAGTCACTGTTTTATCGTTCTGCCCTTTGTTCTCATCTGAACAAAAGGCCACATGCTTCTGCCACTGAAGAGTGGTGGACGAACATTCTGGTTAAAAAGGAAATCCATCTAGACCTGATTGATGCTTTTGGAATCAAGAAAAATCAATGGTAACTTTGCTACACCACCAGGGGCACTGTATGATTGGCAGCCCCGCCAGCAGTCTGTCCGTTTTTTTCTTATTTTTTTGTTAATTTTAGTGTGTTTTGAAAGTTTGTTTTAATGCTCTCTTTTATGTTTGTTTGTTTGTTTTATGTCTGGGAGGGGGGGTCGGGGAAAACCTTTTTTTCAATCTGTTATCCTGCCGGAGATGCGATTACTTTCCGGGTCGTATCTCCGGTCACTCTGCGGCCTAACATCTTGGAGCTGGATGCATGCTTGGACTGATTTTGAGCCCCACCGCAGGGTGTGGACATCATCGGAGCCGATCCCTTGCCTGGAATCGATGCTCCATCCGCGGCCTGCGGACTTTACCATCGAGAGTTCGCAGTCTCGGGAGAGACCGTGGATGTTGGGAGCTCCAACGACGCAGAGGTTCGGCCAGCCCTGAGCCAGTGTCCGATCGCTTGGAGCGTGGGAGCTGAGATTCCCCCCCGATGCAGGAGTGATCGTCCCGACGTGGAGGGCCCGAATGCCGCCGGCTATGGAAGTAAGATCATCCCATGAACGGAAAGCTCGAGGCCCCCGACAAAGAATGGAAGAGATCAAACTTTTGTTTTCGCCTTCCATCACAGTGAGGAATGTGGAGGAGTCACTGTGGTGGATGTTTATGTTAAAATGTATTTTGTGTGTTGCTTTTTATTTGTATGACTGACTTGGCAAATAAAATTCCTTGTATGTTGCAAAACATACTTGGCTAATAAATTATTATTGTAAAAAATTGGTCGACAATGATGCGGGGGAAGGAGCACAGATGAGCGCATTCAACTTTCCAACTGAACAGATGGGGAGGGTATCCTGGGCCATAGGGCTGGAGATGATGGGTAAGATTTGGGACAAAAACATCAGACGTATTTGAAACTGATCATCCACATGTCAGCGCACAAGGAAACAATGTGTTTGTGGAAGTAAAGATACAAAGTGTTGGAGTAACTGAGCAGCTCCAGCTACTCCAGTACTCTACCCGCTGAGTTATTCCAGTACTTTGTGTCTATTTTTTTGTAAAGTAGCACCTGCAGTTCCTTGCTTCCCCATGTGTTAGTGGAGATCAACAAATTTGTGGAAGTTGGGCCGAAGGGTCTGTTTCCACACAGTATCACTCTATGACTATGAGTATTGTTCAATAAATTGTGTGATCTCTCTCAAAAGTAAGAAAAAGGTGATACCGCAAATGGAAATATAATAATAATGAGAACTCATGGAAAGCTTGTTTCTAAAACAAAACTGGACTATGAGGGACCCGTTGGGTTCCTGTCACATGGGAGGCCTGGTCCCCCAACACAACCTGTTCTCCCAACGCAATATTCCACCACTCACCCATAGCCCACAACTGCGCAGGCGCGGCTCATTTACCCTCATCCCCAGCACTCTCTCCTCTTCCTCTTCACCCTCTCTCTTTTTCCCCTCTCCTCCTCCCCTCCCCCAATCTCTCCCTCACCTCTCACTCCCTCTCCTTTCCCCTACCCTCTGTCACTCCCACCCTCCCGCCATTGCTCCTCTTCCCTCCTATCCCTCTATCCCCCACCTCCCCACTCCTCACCTCCCCTATGCCCCCCACTATCCCTCATCACCTCCCCACTGCCCTCCTCTCCTCCATTCCCCACTCCCTTCCTCCTCCTCTCCCCCTTCCTCCCCAATCTTCCTCCTCACCTCCCTCTTCTGTTGCCTCTCCTCCTACCCTCCCCCAATACCTCCCTCACCTCTCCATTCCCCTAACTTCAGTCATTCCCTCCATCCCTCCATAACCTCTCCCCTCCCTACCCCCCTCCTCTCCCTCAATCCCCCCATGCTCCCTCCTCACCTCCCCAGGATCTCGAGGTTACCGCTCCTCTCCCTTCTTGCGTGCCCGAAGGAGCATCAGCCGTCGATGCCCTCAGAGCCAGGCATGGCCCCAGAGCACCAGCAGCTCTGGCCTCTGGCAGAGGCGGGCGGATACGGGCAGAGGCGGGTGGGTGCCGGTGACTGACAGCGGACGCGGCCAATCAGTGCGGCGATGTGCCGTTTTTAAGATTTTTAAACCTTAATAACTTTTAAAATATACCACCAATTGGAACAAAACGGTGCATTTGCAGCACAGTACAATGGTGAGTAAGGTGGCGAAAAATCGTAGTGCTATCGTGTACCGTTTTGCGCAAATATAAAAACAACGCAAACCGGAAGATAACAAGATGTGAGATTTAGTTATGTATAGATAGATAGATAGATAAAGCAGATGAAAAGTAAAGGGTGTGGGAATTAATAACAAACTGTTATTTCACTTGTTTTCATAGTCTGAGAGTGAATTTTCAGTGTTGGCTCAAGTGGATTTGTTCCTGGTCCAAATATAATTGATTGTAAATTGAAAAATGCTTGATAAGAAATGTTGAGGGATCAATATGTGGTGCTAAAGATAGAGATCAGTTAGAGGCTATTCGCGGACTGGATGTTTGTTTGGTTGCCATTATCTTTATAGACATCGGCCTGTTTTTGGAATTGTACAATGAATTGTGTGCAATGATCGTGAGCAGATCTTTCTGACTCTTAGGTCAGTTATTGTGGACTTTGCCCTTCAATAGTGTTTTCAGAGTGAGGTATAGCAAAAAATAGACCCGCCTAATGGTTAAGGTTAAACGTTTAAAATCATTTGGTGATGTTTTTGATTCGCAGTTCGGTGCTTCTTTATGTTTGTCCTTGGGTAGTCAATACCTGCTGTCATTGAATTGAATTGACTGTGACAAAGCACATGAGTGTTAAGATTCTTGTAAGCATTGAGAGACAGAGCAATCTCGGTATACACTTCCAAAGATCCTTGAAGGCAGCAGCACGTGTTTATAAATAGTGAAGAATGTGTGCGGGGTAATTGTTTATGTGTTCGATGACTCCATAATGTGTGGAGTTAAAGATAGAGATTTCATTCAGGCTATTTCATGTGCAGCTATTGGATCACTAACAACAATATTATAAACACAAACTTAAAGCACACGGCATTGGGGGTTCAGTATTGATGTGGATAGAGAACTGGCTGGCAAACAGGAAGCAAAGAGTAGGAGTAAACGGGTCCTTTTCACAATGGCAGGCAGTGACTAGTGGGGTACCGCAAGGCTCAGTGCTGGGACCCCAGCTATTTACAATATATATTAATGATCTGGATGAGGGAATTGAAGGCAATATCTCCAAGTTTGCAGATGACACTAAGCTGGGGAGCAGTGTTAGCTGTGAGGAGGATGCTAGGAGGCTGCAAGGTGGATAGGTTGGGTGAGTGGGCAAATGTTTGGCAGATGCAGTATAATGTGGATAAATGTGAGGTTATCCATTTTGGTGGCAAAAACAGGAAAGCAGACTATTATCTAAATGGTGGCCGACTAGGAAAAGGGGAGATGCAGCGAGACCTGGGTGTCATGGTACACCAGTCATTGAAAGTAGGCATGCAGGTGCAGCAGGCAGTGAAGAAAGCAAATGGTATGTTAGCTTTCATAGCAAAAGGATTTGAGTATAGGAGCAGGGAGGTTCTACTGCAGTTGTACAGGGTCTTGGTGAGACCACACCTGGAGTATTGCATACAGTTTTGGTCTCCAAATCTGAGGAAGGACATTATTGCCATAGAGGGAGTGCAGAGAAGGTTCACCAGACTGATTCCTGGGATGTCAGGACTGTCTTATGAAGAAAGACTGGATAGACTTGGTTTATACTCTCTAGAATTTAGGAGATTGAGAGGGGAGCTTATAGAAACATAAAATTCTTAAGGGGTTGGACAGGCTAGATGCAGGAAGATTGCTCCCGATGTTGGGGAAGTCCAGGACAAGGGGCCACAGCTTAAGGATAAGGGGGAAATCCTTTAAAACCGAGATGAGAAGAACTTTTTTCACACAGAGAGTGGTGAATCTCTGGAACTCTCTGCCACAGAGGGTAGTCGAGGCCAGTTCATTGGCTATATTTAAGAGGGAGTTAGATGTGGCCCTTGTGGCTAAGGGGATCAGAGGGTATGGAGAGAAGGCAGGTACGGGATACTGAGTTGGATGATCAGCCATGATCATATTGAATGGCGGTGCAGGCTCGAAGGGCCGAATGGCCTACTCCTGCACCTAATTTCTATGTTTCTATGTTTCTATTAGTCTTTTTTACAAATTAGCCTTGAATTGATCAATATGTTTTTCATGAAGTTGGTAGATACAGTTCAACGAGGTAAAAATATTTTGCGCCCTTCCATTTTGTACATAATTTTCACTCTTCAATGAGCTCCTGTTTACAAATCAGTGTGTTGGCTTTCAGAGAGCTGCGTGATTTATTCTAATCAGAATAACCGTCAGTAGAATAATCCCAATGTTCAGTGCACCAAAGACAACCAGCAGAGCGACACTTCTCTTTCCACAAGGCATATTTGAGAAAAATTGGAATTACCCTCTGATGTCCTAAAATCCATATGGAGCTTTAACAGACATCAGAACTCTGTCAAATTGCATTCTTGGCTGAATTCACCGTGCAATGCATTGGTGCTGTGAAGGCTATTTTTTATAAGATAGTCTTTCAATTGGAAGTAATTTTGAGTAATGTGATCTCAGGGAGGCTTTTACTGTCCTATCATGAGACAAAGAATTCTGATGAACATTATTTGTGATTTGGATTTTTCTTACTTGTGTTTGATGCCTACACTTCCCTGTTCCTTCAATTTTCTTATCGCCCCAGAAGTACATCGGGTGGCGCCATCGAGTGTGGCAGCCTCGCCAGCAGGTGTCCGTCCTTACACCCTTTTTTGGGTTATTTTTAGTATGTCACAAAGTATGTTTTAAAGGTTTCTTAGTCTTTTTTATGTGGGGGGCGGGGGAAAGGTGGAAACCGTTTCCCAGTCACTTACCTGGTCAAGATGCGTCTTTTCTCTGAGTCGTATCTTCGCCCCCATTCGCGGCCTACCAACTGGATCGGCATAGCCGTGCCTGCCGGAGACTGGCCAAAGCTTCAGCAGCGACGCTGCATGGAATGCCATCGCGGAGTGGGTGATGCCTTACCGGGATCGCCGTGTTGGTGCTTCGGAATGTTGGGCCTGCTGATTAACACCATGGAGCTGTGGTCTGCGGAGCTTCTAGCCGCTGACTCTAACATCGCGGAGTCCTCGGCTCTATTGCCGAGGGTCACCAGTGTTGAATCTCCGCCCACTTCGACCTGTTGACTTTGGCAGCCACGGTCTCCGGTAAGAAGCGGCCAATTCGGAAACTCCAAGACGCTGAGCGTGTTCTTCCATTCCGACGCCAGACCTCCGATCATCCCGGTGAGAGGGCCTGAACATCGGGCCGCTGTAGTGGTGACTGCGGAGTGCTCAAGGCCCCTCCAGAAATGAACCATTCTGATTGTGCCTGATGTGGATAGAATATATTGCTCAATTTGAGATTCAGTTGCATTTCCTACATTCATTTTATTAAAAGAACAGATTATGGCAAGAAG
The DNA here is from genome assembly GCF_010909765.2 of Amblyraja radiata. NCBI lineage: Eukaryota > Metazoa > Chordata > Chondrichthyes > Rajiformes > Rajidae > Amblyraja > Amblyraja radiata. The sequence goes on along the minus strand of NC_045964.1, from coordinate 49,884,889 downwards.
TTACATAAAATATTTTTAGGGCAAAGCCTAATAATCAGAATAATCACATAGTAAGTTTAGTTCTACCAACCATTGCTAAATATTTAGGTACAAATAGGACTTTATATGTGCAGAAAGTACATGAGCAGTTATCAAAAAAATATTTTCTACTGTTTTCTTCCGATTCATGATACCTTACAATTAAAATATATATTTTATGGGATAAATGGGAGTCAAGTGCTTGAATGGAAGGGTTTTTGAAATTTGATTGAGCCAGTGTCCATAGAACATAGAACAGTATAGCACAGGAACAGGCCCTTCAGCCCTTCAGCCCACAATGTCCACGTGGAACATAATGCTAAGTTAAACTAATCTTCTCTGCCAGCAAGTGATCCATATTCCCTCTATCCCAAATGACTATTATAGCTGTTTACTTCTATATCCTTAGTCATTATAATATAGTATTTTATTCCAAGTACAATACTTGACTGCTGTATCTAATTCTTTTCTCTTGGATTAGGTTCTAACCTTTATTATTGCTACGCTCACGATCACATAATATAAAGTGATTTCAGTGATAAACAATTTGCCATTCAAGCTGAAAGTTCCTTCAGTTTATATTGAATATCTCCTGAAGAGTCCATCCAACTGTTTATTTGCAGGTCAAACCATTTATATTTATTAAATGCTGACTATTAGTTTCAGGACAATTCTGTAACCTAAAAATACAGGCAATGTTGGCAATCCAGTTAAAGACTATTAATAACCCAATATAGAATGACTTTCTGCAACATCAATCCAGTTGGCAGTAGTCATAAATCCAATGCCATGAGAATTTGTATTAAAACAAAATCAGAATTTTAAGCAGAAGTATAATATGGTTGCAATAGCATTTTGGTAATATTTTCTTCTTGTCAAAAACTTGATGAATGTCCCTTCTCTATGTTAACTACAATAAGCTAATTGAGCAGTGGAAACATTGTTTTAAACTACAGTGAATGATAGTCCTCTCCTCTCCATTCTATTTATAGATCCAACTGAGTTGATAAAGAGTCAAAGATGCTTGGTATAACATGGCTCTGTTTTACCCTCATTATATCAAAGTACATTCAAGGTAATGTATAATCATTAGTTATACATATATTATCTGGAGGAACTACTTATATTTCCACCTTTGCTTGCCTCACAACTTTTAAAATAGCACTTTTATGGAAGTTATTCACTAACCTTTTAAAAAGTAACATGGAATCCTCTCTGACCACTGATTCCAAGAGAGCTGTCCAGATTCCAACCGCTTCAAATATTATTTTGTTTAAACTTCTGTCTTCATTCTTTAAGCGAAAGGCTGATCAAGGTTAGCAGGAAGGTGACTTGTTATGATGATTGGAAGATGAGAGGAGAATCGATAACTGGCAATTCTACTCCTATCACATGACATGATTCGGGTCTTTCTCTGCTTGAATAGCATGCTTGCTGCATTTTTGGGTGTTATTTTTGAGTGATATTTTACACAGTACCCTAATAAATTTTCCAATAGACCAGGTCAGATTAATGGGAGCATGGAAACCAGGTCCCCACTGAGTGAAAATAGAACATGGGAAGCAGGACCTGTTGAAAGGAATTGGAGTATGGGAACTGGGACTCCTAGGTGGGAAGATAGACACAAAATGTTGGAGTAACTCAGTGGGTCAGGCAGCATCTCTGGAGAAAATAAATAGGTGACATTTTGGGACAAGGCCCTTCTTCAGACTGATTGTAGGTGGTGGAGTGTGAGAAATGGAAGCCAGAAAGGACCAGGACAAATTAGGAGGGGGGGGGGGGGGGGGGGAAGTATGTGGAAATTAGATATGGGTCACAGAGGAGACGGTGTGAGGGACCCATCTGTCAAAAGTGGGTAAATCGCGTTAACTCCTAAGTTGGAAGGGATGTAGGAACCTGACTCCTGATGTGATGGAGGGAAATTGGATACCAGGAGGCCTGGAGTGGGAAAGGAGTGTAGAAACCAAGGTCATTGCAGGAGCTGGGGCCCCAGTGAGTGGGAAGGGAGTAAATATTACTGGTAAACCTGCTGTTGAATTATTGGGATTTCTGAATTGTCAGATAGTGGGTTATATGAGTTTTAGTGAAGATTAAATGTGAAGTTGGTAGGAGCTGCTTTATCTCGCAATATAAAGTTCTCACTGATATGGGAGCTATTGGCCACAGTAACTCTTACTATGGACGAGTCTTCCCTAAATATGGATGGATTTTGTCTGCATGGGAAAGCTGAGCTGAGCAAATTGTAACAAATTGGGTGAAATGCATTTCTGATTGCCTCAGGGATTTAGAGTGGATGCAAAGTGTGGGTATGGTATGAAAGATGAGTTCCTACAATTAAAAGAACGGTTTCATGTTTACAGCTTTTAAACCAAATAACCCCCTTTTGTCCTGTCTCTGAGATAGATGATTTTTTTTGCATATGTGGTTTTCATATATTAGAAAGAGACTCTGCACGGTCCACTAGTGGCGCTGCATTGAAGGCGCCTCTGCCTACAGCCTGTCCGTTTTTTCCTATCTTTTTTTTATTTTAGTTTGTCTAACAGTTTTGTTTTGGGGATTCTTTAGTTTTTCTATGTGGGGGAGGGTTAAGGGGGAAACCGCTCCCCAGTCGCTTCCTAGCGAGGATGCGACTATTTTCCAAGTCGCGTCCTTGCCCCCCACCTCGCGGCCTACCAGCTGGATCAGAGCGGCCTTTCCTACCTGAGATCGGGGACCAGACCAGAGCTTCGGCAGCTGCGGCGCGGTGCTGGATTCACCGTGGAGCGGGTGAGGCCTACTTGGATCGCCGTTTGAAGCTCCAGAGCATTAGGCCCGCTGCTCCAACATCGCGGGGCTGTGATTCGCGGAGCTCCCAACGCGGGCAGCGCAGATCGACATCGCGGAGACCCTGGGGCCCTTTGCCGAGGGCCGCCAGTGTTGAATTTCTGCCCAGCGCGGCCTGGGGATGTCGGGAGCTGCAGAATCCGAAGGGAAGCGGCGGCCGTTTAGGAGGTTCAAGCCGCCGAGGTTGGCCTCCCGTTCCGACGTCAGAGTTCCAACATCCCGGCGAGCGGGCCTGAGCGGCGGGCTGCCCATAGCGGCGATTGCAGAGAGTTCCGGAGGCTCCGACCACGGGTGAACATCACAGGAAGAGACTGACTTTGGTGCCTTTACTCACAGTGGGAAACTTTTGATTCTGCTGTGTGGGGATGTTTTATGTTGAACTCTATCGTGTGTTTTGTTCTTTGTTTTATTGTCTGGCTGTGTGGTGATCACATTTCACTATGCCAACTGGCACATGTGACAAATAAATGTATCTTGTATCTTGTATCTTGTTCTGCTATGTTAAGAATTGCTGAAACCCTCAACCCCTATTTTTTCAGAATTATGTTTCAGTGCAGTACCCTATCCTCCACCTTAGTCGGTTCCTTCCTCCTATTTTTTTTATATAAAGTCTTGCTCTGCCTGTCCTCAATGACCCTCTAGTACCAGTAACTAGTTTCCCAAGGCCTTTGTTTGTCATCCAAGTGTTTAACCTAATTTCTCAAACTTGCCTATCTTTTTAACCTTCTTCAGCTTACCAATCCCGCAGTCACACTTTTGTCCCTCTCACTCTGGCCTTTGGTGCACTCGCCTTCTTTTGTCCAACATGCGGTGGCCCACATTGGAATTCCTATTCTGAGCCAGTCTGTCTTCCCACATCGAGGATAGACACAAAAAGCTGGAGTAACTCAGCAGGTCTTAGGATAAAAGGAATAGGTGATGTTTTGAGTCGAGACCCTTCTCTATCACATCCCTCTCTTGCTGTCTGTCTTTCCTTACACCTCACCTATGGCTAAATTCTTGGTCTCTTCTTCTTGATTCAGGCACTTATTTCTGATTCTATGAAGTATCTTGGAATGTGTTTCTTTTTTAAAAGCAGTATATAAATCCCAATTGCTGTTGCTTTGTAAAGATGACAGGATGCTAATTAAAAAGGTGAAATTACTAATTATTCCAAACGAATCTTTGTGTATTCCTATGCAAAAAACAAATTGTTTTAATATGATCCTAATGCAGAATGTCATCACACTTTGGGAATATGTTTGGATTTGTGTACACTTGCAAATAGAATCTCTATTCACAACACAACAGAGTCAAGCCAGTGAATGAGCGTCAGGTCGCAAATGTAGACTGAAAGCAAACAGAGACAGTTTGCTCAGTCTATGTAAAGAACCGTGGAGATCAAATTTATAAAAGCAAAACCAGCATTTCTCCACAATAAAAACAGGGCAATTTTGCCAGGAAAATGTAATGTGTGGCAGGTCACACAAATAATATGAAAATATTGGTGTCAAGCACTTCCAGCATTGTCGTAGGTACTCCAATCATCCGCACTTAGCCTGGGATTAGCACTGACATGATTTGCAGCCATATGAATTTGCCATTTGTGATGATATTGAAAGTAGAGATCTTTAGCTTAATATCCAGATAGAATTGCTTGGATAAAAATAGGTTCAGTTTTATGATTTGACTATTTTCAATTATTGGGAGAATTGGTGCAACAAAATCTAATAAGTGACTGATGTTGTATCAGGGCCAAAGTCTTGGAGATCATGATTATTAACGCTATGGGACTGCTCATAGAATTGCTCAGCACGAAACAGGCCCTTTGGCCCACCATATCTGTGCCAGCCTTTTTGCAATCTTCACTAAACCCATTTATTTTTGTAAGGACTGTATCCTTCTATACCATGTCTATTTAAGTGACTGTCTAAATGTATCAAACATAATTGTACCTAGAATCCTTGAATTCCTATAAACCGAAGGAAAAAATATTTTAAATAGATTAAGGTGCTGTGAAATTCCTTCACTCATCAACTTGCATTGGTTCCATCCTATTACAATTTAAAGTTTAGAAAGCAGTGGGCTAGGACTCACTGGCTTATGCTAGCGGTTTCAAGTGGAAATGCTGTGTTTTATCCAGTTAAGCTATAATAGGTAGAGAGACACAGAGACTACAGATACTGCAATCTTGAGTACAAAATAAAGTGTTGGAGGTGCTCAGTCAGTCAGGAAGCATCTCATCGAGTCATAGAGTCATGGAATCATACAGCATGGAAACAGGCCCTACGGCACAACTTGCAGAAACACCAACCACCATAGCCCCATCTACGCCAGTCCCACCTGCCTACATTTGGCCCATATCTCTCGAAACCTATCCTATCCATATCTATATTACTAAAAGTTTGATCTTGGCCACTTCCTGTTGTTCTGTATATTGATTTTAGAAAAAACGCTACCACTTACGGCTGTGATTTTGGCCATCTTACTCAGAGTCCCCCTCCGTTGCGCAGGACAAGAGGATTTTTCCCATCGATGAAAAATAAAAGAGTTATTAGTGTTTAAAAAATGTTGAGATTCTCTCTCCTGTAGGCCACGCCCCTTCCGGAGGGACTATAAAACTCGGAAGTGTTGAGTGCCTCAGTCAGTCTCTGCAAGATGGGGGGAGCGAGAGGGTCACGTCGCAGTCTGAGCTGTGAATAACACTGAACACATGTCTACTAAACTGTGAGTGTGGTTTTAGTGACCTTGAGTGCCCTTAATCTGGTTGGTTTGAAATAAAGCACAGCAAATGGCTGGTGGCGGTTGGTTCGAAATAAATAAAGTACAGCAAATGGTTGGTGGTGGTTGGTTTGAAATAAATAAAGCACAGCAAATGGTTGGTTTTAAATAAATAAAGCACAGCAAATGGTTGGTGGTGGTTGGTTGGAAATGGCAAATGATTAAAAGTCTAAACTTGACAACTTCCTGTTTGCACTGTTTATTGATTTTAGATAAAACACTATCACTTATGGCTGTGATTTTTGGCCATCTTACTCAGTCCCCCTCCGCTCATCAGGTGCAGAGGATTCTTCCCATCAATGAAAAATAAAAGTGTTATTAGTATTTAAAAAATGTTGAGAGTCTCTTTCCTGTCAATCACGCCATGAAGGCCACGCCCCTTCTGGTGGGAGGGATTATAAAACCCGGAAGTGTGGGTGTGGCTCAGTCTCTGCAAGATGGGGGAGGGAGAGGTCATGACTCTGTCTGAGCTGTGAATCAACTGAACACACTGCATGTCTACAGAACTGTGAGTGTGGTGTTTATGTGGTGTTTTGGGGGGGTTGTCGGGGGGGCTTGTGGGGGTGGGGGGCTTTTGGGGGAGGGGGCTTGTGGGGGAGGGAGGTAGGGGGGAGGGGGGGTAGTGGGGGAGGGGGGGTTGTGGAGGTTGTGGGGGAGTGGTGGCTTGTAGGGGAATGGGTTGTGAGGGGGGGGGGGGGGTTGTAGGGGAAGGTGATTGTGAGGGAGGGTGGGTTGTGGGGAGGGGGGGTTGTGGGGTTGTGTGGGTGGTGGGAGGGAGGGAGGCTGTGTGGGGGGGTTGTGTAGGCAGGGGGATGTGTGGGGTGTGCGTGTGTGTGGGGTTATGTGGACGGGGGTGTGTGTGGGCGGGAGGGTGTGGGCAGGGGGGCTTGTGGGGGGGAGGTGTGTGTGGGCGGGGGGGGGTTGTGGGGGGAGAGGGGTGTGTGGGCGGTGGGGAGTGAGCTCGGAGAAAAGACGGGGGAAGAGCCATGGGGGGAGGGGGGTGTCACGGGGGAGGAAGAGGAGCCACGAAGGGGACCAGAGGGGTAATGGTCCCTTTCGTTGGCTCCCCTTCGTTAGATATTTTACTATGTATTTTGCAATTTAAATATCAAAACTCCCATTTAAATAGTTTTTAAATGTTTCTTAATGTCAGATGTTTCAAGACTATTTAAATTCTCTCTGAGCATTAAATTTGGGGTGCTTTGTGAATGAGGTCCCTTCACTAATTGGCGAGAGTCCTGCCACTGTTAAGACCAAACTGAGGATATTTCAGGCTACACACTGTTTCTCAGCCAGGAGGGTGTGGGAATGTGATAACTTTTGAGGACTGTTCTGGGCAGGGGGAATAAAATAACTAGCTTCACACAGATTACCTGCATGTGTAGTATTGCAGGTGAGTTTGAGTTTTAGCGTACTCACACTCTGAGTACTTTCCAATCATAGAGCCAACCCTGATTTAGGATGCTTTGGTTGAGAAAACATAGAACATAGAACAGTATACTTCTATAGTACGATAGACAAGACCACTATATAGAACATAGAACAGTATAGTACAGAACCCGCAGTCTGAAGAAGGGTTTCGGCCCGAAACGTCGCCTATTTCCTTCGCTCCATAGATGCTGCTGCACCCGCTGAGTTTCCCCAGCAATTTTGTGTACCTTCGATATTCCAGCATCTGCAGTTCCCTTTTGAACACAGTACAGTTCAGGAACTGGCTCATCTGCCCACAATGTCCATGCCAAACACAATGCCAAGTTGAACTAATCTCTTCTGCCTGCAAGTGATCCAAATCCTTTCATTCCTTACATATCCAAAACATATCCATGGGTGCCTATCCAAAAGCCTTTGAAACACCACTATCGTATTTACCTCCACCACCACCCCTGGCAGTGCCTTCCAGGCACGCACCACCACTCTGTAAAAATAACTTACCCTGAACATCTCCTTTAAACTTGCCCTTCCTGACCTTGAAACTATTCTCTCATTTCTCTCATTTGACACTTCTACACTGGGAAATAGGTTCTACCTATCTAACCTTTGTATTCCTCTCATAATTGTATATATTTCCATTAAGTCCTCCTTCAGTCTTGACTTTTAATTTAGTGGAAAGACCCATTATAAGTTACTGCTCATTTAAAAAAAAAAATCACTTCCAGTATGTGAATACTTTATGAATCAATTGTTGCTATGATCATTAACTGCGGGATCTCTTTGTGTGAAAAGACAAGACCACTATATTTGCATGAATTTCATCTGCAGTCATTTTCCAAGATCAAAATTTATCACAGAGTCTGAACGATAGTGTTACAACTTTCCAGCATAATGGGCCTGTCCCACTTAAGCGACTTTTTAGGCGACTGCAGGAGACTACGCAGTCGCCACATGTTCGCGGGTGGTTGCCGGGGAATCGTCTTCATGGTCGTGAGGAGTTTCCGCATTCTGGGAACTAGTCGCAGCCTCAATACGGTCGCCGCAAATTTTTCAATATGTTGAAAAATTAGCGGCGACCAGAATGAAGCCGCCATGGAGAGTAGCGAGAATTCTCGTGTCGTAGGTGGGTCATCAGGAGGTCCTAGTGGGTTGCCAGGAGGTTGTAGCCGGTGCTGACCGGTGAATTTCATTGGCTCATTGGGGGGAAAAAAACATAAAAAAACATAAGCAGTAGCTTTCAGAACCAAGGATAACCGACCAGTAATGTTAATGTTCGCCGAACTTCAGTGCCGTGTATCTCTGGCTTCTTAAAAGTTGTCTCCATTCCTTCTCTGTCCTTCTCCCTCCTCTTTTAAGGGACTTACCGTACACTGTGCTTTAGCCGTCTTAATTACAGCGCCGACCTTCCTGTTCATCGTGGTGTGTGTCTGTATCACCTTGGCTTTGCAACATGTGAATTTCACTCAGACAGCGCTCCCCCCGCTTACCCTGTCCCCGCCTGCATAACGGGCTGGTGAAGGAAGCGATGTGTGTGTGTGTGTGTGTGTGTGTGTGTGTGTGTTTGTGTGTGTGTGTGTGTGTGTGTGTGTGTGTGTGTGTGTGTGTGTGTGTGTGTGTGTGTGTGTGTGTGTGTGTGTGTGTGTGTGTGTGTGTGTGTGTGTGTGTGTGTGTGTGTCAGTCGCCGTTCCAGTTGTCAGTTTTGCAGGCATCTGCCGGCAACTTGACAGTCGCCGGCAGTCGCCTGACAAATCGCCTAAGCAGTCCAAAGGCACATATGTGAATACCTCATGAATCGATTATTGCAATGATCAGTAATTGCCGGATCTCTTTGTGTGAAAAGACAAGACCACTATATTTGTCTTTGCATGAATTTCATCTGCAGTCATTTTCCAAGATCACAATTTATCACAGTCTGAACGATAGTGGTACAACTTTCCAGCATAAGGGAAGTTTTGAATTACAGACCATGTTACTAGGTCCAAGTTGAGTTGATGGCTCACACTGATCTGGAACTCTCTATTCTCCTGGTTTCATTAAACTGTCGGTAACCTTCAATCAGCCAGGTTCCTGTTAAAGAGAAATCGTGTTGCAGGAAACAACATTGCAATTAAAAGACAGAATCCTACAGGTGGATTATAAATAGAGGAATGGAATTAAGCAGCAGGATCTGGAGAGCAACATTCTGCAGATAATTCCCAGTGGCTGGGGTTAATAGAGATAGGAGGTTAGTGCATGGCTGGAGAGAAGCTTTGTATTCTTGGGTATTGGGACTGGATCTAGACCTAGGGAGACATATACAGGGCAGATAGTTTGTACCTCAGTGGGGCTGAACCAATTCCTTGTAAGCAGGTTAGTTGGCGCTGTAAGGGTTGGTTTAAAAGTGCTTGGCAAAGAAATAGGATGTTGAACTTAGCTTCAGGAAGGTGAAAAGGAAGATTGGAAACAGAAGGCATGAAATTGATGAAACATTTGGAAGGCAGAGCGAACACTTTGGAAAAAGAACAAAAAAGGCAAGCTGGTTGTCTTAAATGCAAATAGTAGTGAAGAAGGCAGATGCACTGAAGGCACTGATAGATTTATGGAAACACTCCAACATAGGCTTGAAAGAGCATAGAACTGACAACCCAACATTCCTGGTTTCATATACAAGAGAGAAAGGGGTTAAAAAAAGTTGGGGAAAGGGGCAATTGGTGGCATTAGTGGTTAAGAAACAATGGAGAAGTGATATTATAGTAGAGGGATCGTCAAATGTAGCTTTAGGGGTTGTAACAGAGAACAAGAATTGGGAGTGCATGGAAGCACAAGAGACTGTAGATCAAGGGTTCCCAACCAAGGGTAAATTCACCCCCAGGGGATATATTTCACCTACTCAGGGGGTAAATTTGTTGATTCTGGATTTGAACATATTTTTTCTCATTCACTGACTGTTTAGTTCTGGTATACTGATATCTGTTCATCATTAGTTGTTCATAAATAAGTGAAATAATATTGTTATGTGCTATTAAAGTTGCCAGGGGTAAACGGGGTTGAAAAGGTTGGGAACCCCTGCTGTAGATGCTGTAAAAAAAGAAAGCAGCTGAGGAACTCAATGGTCAGGCAGCATCTGTGGAGGAAGTTAGCAGTCAACCTTACTGGTCATATCTATAAGCCTAGCTAAAAGCCTCTTAAAAGCCACTATCATATCTGATTCCACTACCACTTTTGGCACCATCCTTTGCACCCATCAAGATCAGAATGATGCCAATTCTGTGATCAAGGAGGGAGAGTATGAAATAATAGTTGTGATACACATGTTAAAAAAAAGTCGTTTAACATTTAAAATTGATAAATTGTAAGACCGTGATGATATATGTATTGGGTTCTGAGAAGAACAATAGAACATGGCCTATTGCTTTTCTCAATTCCAATGTTATGTCTACTTGCCCTATTATTCATCAGGATTGTGTCTGATCTTCTGTCTCAAGCTTTTTTTCTCTGAATGATGCTGATATTCCTCAATTCCCTTTGTATACAGAAATCTATTACCTTGATTTGAATTGATTCAATGACTAAATCTCCACAGCCCTGCATGGTAGAGAATTTTAACGATTTTTCTCTGTCCCAAGTACCTTGCTGTTTAGTTTAAGAATGTGACTCCTGGTATTAGACTCCTGAGCCTGGGAAAGCATACTTCCGCATAGAGCCTTGTAAGAACTTTGTAAATTTTGATGTAATCTCCTTTTATTCTTTAAGCTGTTGGAAGTAGGGATTCAATCTCTTCCTATACTGCCGCCATAGGAATCAGTCTAGCAAATCTTTGTTGCACTCCCTTTGTGGCAGGTGTACTCTGTATTTTATGGGAGATGGTCAAAACTGTACACATTCTAAGTATGGCCATTCTAAGTATAGACTCACTGAAGCCTTGAATCATTACACTAAACACATTTACTATGACGCACAAATCATCATGTAATAAATCATTTACTTTCCTAATCTCTTATCATTATAAAAAATATACAGCAGGGGATCTGACCACGATTTTCCAACCTTCTCTGCCTACAGGAGTGGTGTCAATGGGTTGCAGGGCTCCCCAAAATCATGCCTTCATTTAAAAAGAGTCGGGGTAAACTGTGTAATTACATGTCAGTTGGTTTAACATAATTGACGAGTAAATTAGTAGGAGCAATCCAAGGTGAGAGCACAAAACTTCAACACAGGTTAATCAAAGATGGTAACAATGAATTTATTAAAGGGTGGTCAAGACCGATGAACTTGATTGAATTTTCAGAGATGAGATCATAGACTGTTGGTAAGGGCAATGTGATTAATAATAATAATAATAATAATAATAATAATAATAATAATAATAATAATAATAATAATAATAATAATAATAATAAATCCTTCATTGATCCCTTCAGGGAAATTCAGATGTCCAGAAGCCCCCAACCAACAAACCCACACATTCAAAACGAACGCAGACAGAAAATACATAAAATACATTGTGGACTCTACCTGAGAGCAATAAATACTTAAAAAGACCAATAATTAACAATTAAAAATTGAAAAGTGCAAAAATGCACCCCCTACAGCCTAGCGGTCAGTATTTAAAAAATCTAATGGCTGCAGGGGTGAAGGAACTCCTGAACCGCTCCGTTCTACAGGGCAGGGAGAGGAGCTGGTTGTTGTTCCGAGTGCTCTTTTGACTCTCCGGAATTACATGGAGGGGATGCCCGGGGTTTTTCATGATGACCTGCACCTTGCACCTCGTAAGCCTCTCAAGCACATCCATCCCAGAGTCCACTCTCCCCTCCAGCACTGAGCTAGCTCGTTTAACCAGTTTGTCCAGCTTGTTGTTTTTTGCACTAATGCTGTTGCCCCAGCAGACAACAGCGTAGAAAATAACACTTGCAACCACAGTGTTGTAAAACATGTGCAGCATATCATTACGCACATTGAAGGATTTGAGCCTTCTGAGGAAAAAGAGTCTGCTTTAACCTTTTTTGTAGAGGGCGTCAGAGTTGACAGACCAGTCCAGTTTGTTATCCAGGTGCACTCCATGGTATTTATATGTCTGCACCACCTCAATGTCAGCCCCTGCAGCATTGAACAGCTGAAGGGGGAGCTTGGACCTGCCAGAGTTAACCACCATCTCTTTAGTCTTAGCTGTGTTCAGAATGAGACAGTTCTCTTTACTCCAGGCACAGAAGGCACTGGTCAAGTTCCTGTATTTCTCCTCATGCCCGTTCTTTACACATGACACAATCGCTGTGTCATCTGAATATTTCGGTACGTGGCATGTCAGACTTATAGTTAAAGTCTGCAGTATACAGGGTGAAGAGGAACGGGGCCAGAACCGTTCCCTGTGGGGCTCCAACATTGCACAACACTGTGCCAGAGACACAGTCCCCCAGCTTAACAAACTGTGGATGAGCCGTCAGGTAGTTGCATATCCAGGAGGTAAAGGTGGAGTCCACCCACATCTTCTTAAGCTTGTCATTCAGTCTCCATAGATTTTTGTAAGGTTTTGAGGATGTTTTGTAAGTAAAGCCCATGGGTTGCAAGCAAGGGGATAAATTGGATCCAAATTCATGATATTTCTTGTGACTAGGACACTGTTTGCATGAGGTTCCAAAGACCCTTTACTGTGTGTAACATATGTTCATGATTTATGCTTAAATTTAGGTGGTATTGCAAAGATGTTTGCAAATTTACAAATATAGGCTGTAGTTGATAATGAGGAGTAAAGCTTCAGACGGCAGCAAGGTAGAGATGGCCTGGTTATGTCGACAGAACAATGGAAAATGGAATTGAATACAAAAAAAGTGTGTGTATCTCTGCGGAGGTGCAGAAAGACAAGGGAATACACCACAACGTAGATTTTGAGTGTGTCGAGGAATAAAAGGACATTGGTGTGTACATTCACAGATGTTTAAAGGCAGAAGACAATGTCATGTGTTACAAAGTTTGTAACTTTGTCAGCGCCGTTCATGTGGTGACTCTTTCCAAAGCTTGGGCTTGTAAAACAAAGAACTTCACTGTGACGTGTCATATGTGACAATAAACCATGAATCAATTAACTAATTCATTCATTCATTCATTCAAAGGTTCATGGAGTGATTTTCTTTTGTTATTAAGATGTAGAATATAAAAGCAGGAATGTTATGACAGGAATTTGGGATAGCCTGGCATTGATTTTTGAAGGGAGTTATAATTTAGGTGAATGAGGGGCCGAGACAGTGTGAAGAGGAACAGGTTAAAACCATTAAGCATAGGCTCAAAGTAGAAGGGTCAGAAGGAAGATGAGGAAACATAACTTCACCCCGAAGGTGGCGGGATCTGGAATTTATGTCTGAAAGGATGGTAGAGGGAGAAATGTAGATCAGACAAAAAATATATGGAGAGCTGGGACCTGCAGGCCTATGTGCTGGAAGGTGAAATTAGGCTAGGTAGCATCAGGATGGACTGATTGGCTTCCTTTTATGTTGTAGGTTTTCTATCATTTATAGCATATCCACCTGACGTATTTATGAACTGTTAACCCACAACAAGGCAGCAGTTACATATTATCCTTCAGATTTTCCCCTTCTATCTCATTCCAGTACTGCTGCATTCCTGTGAGACCTGGGACCTGTCATCCTCCGGGCCATTGCTGCAAGATGGCATTATGTTGGGTAGTACAATTTTTCAATGATTGCATTAAGAGGGAGAAAAAGATAGACAGACCGCAACAGTATGAAAGAAAATAATTGATTGCGGATTTTAAAAATCCCCCCAATCTGTGAGGAAGAGGCTCTTCTGTTTGAGTAGTTTCCTTACTGGAGTGATGAAATTGACTGTCTTTACAGTAAGATAAATCTCCATACTTAAAAAGGTGCACATGGCTTTTAAGTCAGCAACTTTCCTACTTTCTCCTCCCCTTCTCAGCTCTCCCTCAGCCCACTGGCTCCATATCTTCATTTCTTCTTCCCGCCCCCCACCCCCCCCCCACCCCCACATCAGTCTGAAGAAGGGTTTCGACCCGAAACGTTGCCTATTTCCTTCGCTCCATAGATGCTGCCTCATCCGCTGAGTTTCTCCATCATTTTTGTCAACTTTCTTTTCCAAGTTGAATTAGTTATTAATTTATAAATCTGGCAAGTTCACAAAGCTCCGCGGGAGATTGAGGATGAGTTAGAACTGCTTTAAGGCATGAAGGGTGAACGGTGGCTATTTTCAAACATAGCATTGGAAGTGCGAATCAATGATCAACTTGGTTTACTGATGTTGAGAGCCATGTTGTTGTGCTGGCACCATTTGGTCAGACGGTCGATCTCACATCTGTACTCTGTGATCCCCATCTGTGATTCGTCCAACCACAGTGGTGTCATCGGCGAATTTGATGATGGAGTTCGCACTATGACCGGCTACGCAGTCATGGGTATAGAGTGAGTAAAGCAGGGGGCTGAGCACACAGCCTTGAGGTGATCCCGTACTAATTGTTACTGAGGATGAAGTGGTTCCTCCAATTCGAACAGACTGTGGTCTGTGGATGAGGAAGTTGAGGATCCAATTGCAGATGATGCGCAGAGGCCCAGTTCCGTGAGCTTGGTAACCAGCTTGGAAGGGATGATGGTATTAAAGGCCGAGCTGTAGTCTATAAACAACAGCCTGACATAGGTGTTTTTATTGCCCAAGTGGTCCAGTGCAGAGTGGAGAGCCAGTGAAATTGCATCCTCCGTTGACCTGTTGCGGTGTTATGCGAACTGTAGTTGGTTGAGGTTCTTGTCGAGGTAGGAGTTGTTGTGCACCATAACCAACCTCTCAAAGCACTTCATCACCACAGTCGTTAGTGCCACTGGTCGATAGTCATTGAGGCACATCACCTTACTCTTCTTGGGCACCGGTATTATTGATGCACTCTTAAAGCAGGTGGGAACCTCAGACTTCAGAAGTGAGAGGTTGAAAATGTCTGCAAAAACCCCCGCCAGTTTGTCTGCACAGATCTTGAGAACTCGACCGGGTATACCATCAGGTCCAGGTGCTTTCTGAGGGTTCACCCCCTTGAAGTCTGACGTCAGCCTTTGTGACTGTAACACCGTCAGGGCGAATAGGGGCTCGGGAAGGCACATCAGAGTTTTCCCTATCGAACCGTGCGTAGAACGCATTGAGCGTGTCAGGGAGATGCTTCATTGTCATTTGAGCCTCCTCCTGATTTTGTCTTGTAGGAGGTGATTGCATTCAAGCCCTGCAACAGTTGCCGAACATCCATCTCATCCTCCAGCTTAGAGCAGAAGTCCCTTTTGGCCTTTTTGATGGCCTTACCAAGGTCGTATCTGGACTTCTTATAGACCTCTGCATCGCCAGACCTGAATGCCCGGGATCTGGTCTTCATGGTTCATCAAAGACTTCTGGTTAGGAAACACTCAGAAGGTTTTTGTTGGAACGGAGTGCTCCACACATTTCCTTATGAAGTCTGTGACGACTGTGATGTATTCATTCAGGTCTGTTGCCGAGTCCCTGAACAATGCCCAATCCACAGACTCCAAGCAGTCCTGGAGTTGTTCCTCTGCCTCCCCGGACCAGCTCTGTGCAGTCCTCACCTCTGGGGGTGCTTTCTTCAGTTGCTGCCTGTATGCAGGAAGAAGCAGCACCACTCCTACGATGCTACCTAACACGCTGAGCTGCTCCAGCACCCTGTGGCTTCCTTTGTACACCAGTATCTGCGGTTGCTTGTTTCTACACATGGGGGATCATTGGGTTGCCCTGCTCCACATTTTCTCTCATGTTTACGGTAACCTTTTTGTGCAACCATGGTTGCTTTAGGCAGGTAACCGTTAAGTCGGATATCTTTCCCAGTGATCATTGTGGAAATGACAGAGCATCTATGAGCCTTTCATGAAGCTTCTCATGGGAACCGTACAGACCATGTTTCAGCACATGTGCAACCCCCAATAAGGTAATGTTTCTTGGTATGTTTTATGTTGGGGGTGGGGCGAGGGATCGGGGGAAACTTTTTTCAGCCACTTACTTTGACGGATATGCGATTTTTTTTCCGTGTCGCATCTCCGTCCCACCTGCGGCCTACAACGTGGAGTTGGCGGCCTTGCCTGGGGACCTGCCCGGAGCTTCAAGCCGCAGGCACGGTGCGGACTTACCATCGCGGAGCGGGTGATCCTTTGCCGAGGATCGCCAGCGAAAGCGCTCCGACCACGGGGCCTGTATACTTTAACACCGTGAAGCTGTGGCCGACCCGGGAGCTCCATGCTGCGGAGTGTTCCGATCTTGTCCCGACGCCGGAGTTTCCAACATCCCAATGCGAGGGCTTGGTCATCGGACCGTTGACAGCGGCGAACTGCGGAGCATTCAAAGGCCCCGACCACCACGGGTGAACAAAGGAGGAAGATGACTGAAATTTATTGCCTTCCATCACAGTGGGGAATGTTGATTCCACTGTGTTAGAGTTAGAGTTTCATTTATTGTCATTCAAATAATAGTTTGAACGAAGTTGCATACCTTGCAGTCATGACAGAGAAAAAAGCAACAGAACACACAATGAACAAAGTTTAACACAAACATCCATCACAGTGATATCCAGGCACTCCAGGCATCCCCACGGCCGATTCCAAGCTCCGCGAATGGGCCGATTCAAACTCCGCGACCCGGGGCAGACGAACCTGCCACCCTCCAGTCCAGCGGGTGAAGCTGTTGTTGCGGGAGCTCCGGAGAATCGGTCACCAACCTGGGACCTGTGAGCTCCCAATGTTACAGGGCCCGCGGCCGAAGCCTCCGAAACTCCGCTCGGATCGCAGCCACAGCGCCACCACAGCCTCCGAAGTCAGCCAGCTCCGTGATGGTAAGTCCACAGGCACTGCCACTGCCACCTGAACCCCCAAGGTCGATTCCAGTTGGAGACTGCAAGCTCCACGATATTAGGCCTCAGCGCAGATGGAGACGGAGATACGACAAGGAAAAGGTTGCATCCCCGTTGAAGGAAGAGGTTAGAAAAAGTCCCCCCCCCCACACATACATAACTAAAATAAACTAAAACATCCATCTAACAGGACAAAAGAAAACAAAAAAAGGGAAAAGACAGACGGACTGCAGGCGAGCCGCAGCTGCTTAGCAGCGCCGCCACTTCCAGATGGATGTTTATATAAAATGTTATTTTATGTGGCTGTGTATTGTTGTTTATAACTTAGTATGGCTGTATGGTAACTCAAATTTCACTGTACCTTAATTGGTAAAGTGACAATAAACGCAAACTTGAACTTGAACTTGTACTTAATCAATCAAAGAAAATGGGCATCGCTGGGTCAATCATTATCCATCTTTAATTGTCCTTGAGAACAACGATGGGATGCCTTCAGGAATTTCTTGTGTTCTTGTAGTGATGATACAAGAGTTCCAAGATTTTGAAAAAACAGTAATAAAAGAATGATAATTTAATTTCGGAGTCACGTGAGTGATTCGTGAAGAAGACCCGCCAAATCGGTAGACAGCCGCTGGACCGCAATCAGCATTGTTTTTTAACCACAAACAATCACACAAGAAAAAGCCAGTTCAGACTATTTCAAGGTAGCTGAAGCAGGTTCTGGTTTTATGCAGGTATTGACACTGATGATTTTACATCTCATTCCATCAGGGCGGAATGGACGTTCCCATCGACCATATCCTCGTGACCGCAGGATGGTCAAGTGAATGCATTTTCAAAAATGTTTTACCATAGGCTGATTGCCGAAACCGGGCTGTTTGCCCATTCTGTTTTGCGTTCACTTTTGCCTCCCCTGACATAGAGGGGTTGCTATTGATTGCTTTATTCACATAAGCCATTAATACATTTGAATCAATGTTATGGTTAATGCATTGTTGATTATTCACTCATTCTGAGTCAATCGATGCAGTGAGACGCCGGGATTTGAATCTGCGGCATGAAATCACAGAACTTTGAACTCTTCACGGAATCACTCACGTGACTCCGAAGTAAAATAGTAAGATTAAACGAGAACTTAACAGATTGAAGTTTGATCTTTATTTTATGAGGAGTTACGTTGGTGATTACGTGGCCACCACGCCAACCCTCTCTCTCATAAAGGTCATATGGTAGTTCTCATGTTGTTGATCTTACTATGTTACTTCAAATATTCTGTTATCAGTGAATGCATACTGCTGCTTTGAAGATTGACGTGCATGCGCACTGGCGGGTTCTTCTTCACGTAATCACCAACGTAACTCCTCATAAAATAAAGATCAAACTTCAAACTGGTAAGTTCTCGTTTAATCTTACTATTATATTCTCATCAGGAGGGTGTATAACTCTGTGAGGATCTCCTTGTTGGTGGTGGCCCCTTTCTTCTGCTGATCTTTCCTCTGATAGCAGAAGCTGTGGACTTTGCTGGAGTGCATTTCCAAATGGTGCACAATTCAAACACAGTGTGCTGGTGACCGAAGGAATGAATGTTTAGATCAAAGATTAGATAACATCTAACAGGGCTCTTTTGGCCTGGATGGTATCAAGCTTCCTGAGTTATTAGTGTTGCTTTACCCATGCAAGTGGAGTGTCTTCTGTTACTGTCTTGACTGGTGCCTACTGATCGGTGAAAATACTTTGAGGTGTCATGGGGTGAATCAGTCCCTGTAAGATACAAGCATATGACTTACTCCTGTAGCTGCATTTGTTAAGATTTTGGTCAATAACAATCCCAGGTTGTTCGGGGGGGGGGGGGGGGGGGTGTTCGGTCAAAACTATAGTTGAATATCAAGGAGATACCTCCTGTGACTTTCACTAATATGATGTTATCAGTATATGCCTGATTGTTGCTCAGATCTTGCAGAGTGATTTATTTCTGTGGAATTAATTGAACACAATGATCAATTGAACACAGTTATCGTCAGCAAACATTCTCATGTCTGACCTTATGATGGAAAGAAGGTTATTGATGAAACAGCTGAAGACGGTCGGGCCTAGGACACTATCCTGAGGAAGTCTTGGCCAGAGGAACACACTGGAGCTGAGATGATTGACCACCATATGCATCGGAGGTAAGATGTTGATTTCATGTTTTAACTTGAATCGTGTTCAATGTCACTGAGCTATCAGCAATTAATGGATTTTGTGAAATACTGATAAATGCTATGCATTAATTATATGTAATTGCAATATTGAAAGGAAATCAGTTCTAAGCAGTTACCTATACCTGCTGACTTGATAACCAGAAATTGACCTTGATACTTAAGATTCAGATTCAGATGAAATTATTGTCATACTCACCAGATGCAATGAAATTCCTTGTTCGCACGCAACTCATAAACAGTATATACGCTACTGAAAAATACAATAATAAATACAACGATAAATGCAAAACAGCTGAATGGTGGAAAGATTATTGTGCATTCCAAAATGGCAAACATACATTAAATGGAAATAATGAGAATGCAAAAGTACGTGGCAGCACCTCCATGATAGGGTTGTGAAAGAGGGCGTTGATTCAGGGGTCTGTTAGTAGTGGGGGAAAAGCTATTCTCGAGTCTGGATACCAGGGCTTTCAGGCTCCTGTACTTTCACCCAGAGGGTGGAAGGGAGAAAGGGATATGGCCACAATGGCCTTCAGGTTCCTATTAAATCTTTCCCCCTCACATTAATACCTGTGTCCTCTAGTTCTGAATTCCCCTACTCTGGATAAAAGACTTTGGCACTTATCCTATCTATTCCTCTATACGACTCCCCCTGATCCTCCTGCTCTCCAAGGAATAAAGTCCTAGCCTGCTCAACTTATCCCTATAGCGCAGGGCCTCGAGTCCCGAGCTCGTGGTCCTGAACTATAGGGACTCCAGGCAACCTCCTCGTAAATATTCTCTGCATCCTGGTAAATCTTCTCTGCAAACTTTCCAGCTTAATGAATGGAGGAAATGTTATGACTAATTTTAGATGGCTGAGGTCGGTTGGGCAGAAAGTCCAAAAGACTGTTGTTGAAGGAGGGCCCAAGACCAAGCCCAGAATGTAATATTTCAAGATGTTGATATTGAAATAATCTGAGTATTGTGACATTGTAATGATTTAAAAAGCATAATAATTAAAGGTTGTCACAATCTGCATACGTTTCACTGTAGAAGATGATTCAAAATCTTGCTGAATTTTTCCCAGTTGAAATTCCAATAACAGCAGTTGGCTGAGAAAAGAATCAGAACTCATGCCTTATGCGAATGGTTTTGTTAGCTGGAGTATGTCAGGGTTTCTGCACGTGTGCTTTCCAAGAGGATCAAGAGTTTTATTGTCATATGTCCCAGATTGGACAATGAAATTCTTGCTTGCTGCAGCACAACAGAAAATGTAAACATAGTACATACAGTGTGTATATATACGCATGCACACATACTCAATAAATAAACAAATATAGTGCAATAATATTAATAGTCTGTTGCAGTTCAAAGCTTATTTGTTGTTGTGTTTAATAGCCTGATGGCTGTAGGGATCAAATGTCCCAAATGTACTTTGCAGATGTCCCAAATTTACTTTGTGCCTTTAAGTCTATCACAAATTTACTGATGGATTTGGAGTGGTGAATTGGAAGTTGGACTCTGTTACTGAACCCCACATGATTCTAATGTTGGAGACCAGGCCTGTGGAGATCTGTCAGCATCAAACTGTGATTATCTCTCAGATCCATGCACATAATCCAAGACTCCTAGATTTCAAAGTATGTTACCTTTAATAATTATTTGCTTACATTTTAATGAGTTTTAAATGTTTATGATTGTCAGAGATATCAGAGAACCATTAATAAATAGCACCTGCTATTTCCAAAGTCAGCAAGGTTAGAATAGTTATTTGCCAGCTATTAAAGATTTTCGCAGTGTTTGTGGGCCTGGCTGTTTTGCTGCACTTCCAGAGACCCTGCCATTAACTACTCACAGCACTGGAATCCACATTGCTTCTGGACAGTATGCGGGCCCTCTGCATCTGGACCAAGTATGTATAGGAATGGGGAAAGTTAAGATGGCAATTACTAATGATAAAATTGTCAACAATCCATTAGGGTGCAGATGAGCACTGCCCATTGAAGCACGCTGCCTAGTACCAGACTTCCCAGTCAGAAAAAAAAGATCAATCCAGCATCTATTCTCTGATCCCTGTAATAAATTTGTACGTTTCTATGTGAGCATCCTGTCTTCTTCTAAGTTTAAAGAAATGACCAACTCTGGGACGGCACCAGGTCTGTCCCACTGGGAGGGTAAACGCAGGGACAATATTGCTGATGTGGCCAGGCTGACATTGGAACATCACTGAATGAGCATTGGAACCCACATTGTTACAGTGCTAAGGAAAGGAGCACCGGGGTGGAAATGATTTAAGCATTACCTGTCAACGTGTACACGTCATATAACTGATCTTTTATGTACCTGTTAAAAGTGAATATGGCTGGGTTTGATATTTTAATGTGCCTGAAAAAGTATATGCAGTAGACTTATAATCAATAATATTAATAATTAGTATTGGTGCTGTGCACTTTATCTTGAAGGCATGCACTAATTTTCAAAGCGATTAATTCTGCCTTTTAAACAACTGATAATGGACAAGGGCACAGTATTTATGCCTATGAATTAATTTCGGTAATGTTTCTTTCAATATTGCAGAAATGACAATTAATTATTTTCTGGAGTGAAGTACGATAATAATCTCGCCTGGACCGATTTGTGCCACTCTGGAAATTTGATGAAGCATCTCCCAGTGTGAGTTATTCTATTGAATCAGACATGGTTTCCACATCAGGCTACAGGCAATTATGTCATTTCTCATGCAAAACCACTTATGGAGCATTGCAAGGGGGACAAGGACTCTGTTGCACTGTGAGTGCCTGTTGCTGGGCGTTCCTGGGTCAACATGCCATTACTAACTCATCGCATGATTGGGATGCCTGCCAGGTAAATGTATTCATTGACTACCCTGTTCTTGTGCTGAACCAACCACCTTCCCTCAATCTTGCCCCATCTTCAGCCAAACTACCCGGTTTCCTGATCTACAAGCAATACGACTGATTCAATAACCCCCTGCCCAATGAGCACTGCCATTGAATATTACATCATCTCTTGCACTTGAGAACTCAGGCCAAGGTGGTCATTGGGCACCTAATGTAGTCATGAAGAGGCACAGGCATTTCTAGGGAGTGCTCCAATAATGGAGAGCAAGATTCAGATTCAGATTCCGATTCAGATTCAACTTTAATTGTCATTGTCAGTGTACAGTACAGAGACAACGAAATGCAGTTAGCATCTCCCTGGAAGAGCGACATAGAATATTTCAATAAATAAATCAATTTACATGTATACAGACATAGTGTTTTTCCTGTGGGAGGAGTGTCCGGGGGGGGGGGGGGGGGGGTGATTGGCAGTCACCGAGGTACATTGTTGAGTAGTGTGACAGCCGCAGGGAAGAAGCTGTTCCTGGACCTACTGGTCCGGCAACGGAGAGACCTGTAGCGCCTCCCGGATGGTAGGAGGGTAAACAGTCCATGGTTGGGGTGAGAGCAGTCCTTGGCGATGCTGAGCGCCCTCCGCAGACAACGCTTGCTTTGGACAGACTCAATGGAGGTGAGCGAGGAACCGGTGATGCGTTGGGCAACTTTCACCACCCTCTGCAGTGCTTTCCAGTCGGAGACAGAGCAGTTGTCATACCATACTGTGATACAGTTGGTAAGGATGCTCTCGATGGTGCAGCGGTAGAAGTTCACCAGGATCTGAGGAGACAGATGGACCTTCTTCAGTCTCCTCAGGAAGAAGAGACACTGGTGAGCCTTCTTGACCAGAGTTGAGGTATTGTGGGTCCAAGACAGGTCATCGGAGATGTTGACCCCCAGGAACCTGAAGCTGGAAACACGTTCCACCTCTGTCCCGTTGATGTGGATGGGGGTGTGCGTGCCGCCCCTAGACTTCCTGAAGTCTACAATGAGCTCCTTGGTCTTCCTGGAGTTAAGGGCCAGGTTATTGTCAGCGCACCATGCTGCTAGGAGCTGGACCTCCTCCCTATAGGCCGACTCATCGTTGTTGCTGATGAGGCCAATCACCGTTGTATCATCTGCATACTTGATGATGGTGTTAGTACCATGTACAGGTGTGCAGTCGTAGGTGAAGAGGGAGTAGAGGAGGGGGCTCAGCACACAGCCCTGTGGAACGCCGGTGTTCAGGGTGAGGGTTGAAGAGGTGTGCTTGTCTAACCTAACAGACTGGGTGGGGTCTGTTGGTTAGAAAATCCAGTATCCAGTTGCAGAGGGAGGGGTCGATGCCCAGGTTACTGAGTCGGTACAACTAGTTAAAGGGCAGCATGGTGGCGCAGTGGTAGAGTTGCTGCCTTACAGCGCCAGGGACCTGGGTTCGATACTGGCTATGAGTGATGCCTATACGGAGTTTGTACGTTCTCCCCATGACCATTTGGGTTTTCCCCGGGTGCTCCGGTTTCCTCACACATTCCAAAAACGTACAGGTTTGTAAGTTAATTGTCTTTGGTAAAGATAGTCAATTGTCCCTAGTGTGTAGGATAGTGCTGGTGTACCAGGTTCACTGGTCGGTGCGGATTCAGTGGGCCAAAGGGCCTGTTTCCAAACTGTCTCTAAACTAAACTAAATATTGTCATGTTTGGGATTCACTTCATTTGGTTTGCCCAGGTACCTTAATGTACTGTAACTGCTGCTGCTAGGTTATTTTGAATGTAGTTATTTATTTTGGACAAATATTAACACAGTTTCTTTTGTTTCCAAAGCAACCGGAAATCTATTTTCTTGTTCTGTTTTGCAGTTTCTCCTCCCAAAAGGACGTCTAGCTTTTAATCTTCATTATCATTGATTGCGCAAAATATATTTATTCTACAGAATGATTTGCACAATACAGTATTATTTGGATGTAGTAAAGACTGCTTAAGAGCTGGTTTTATGCCTTGGCATGCTCTTTCCCTTCAAGCTCCAGCATTAATAATTCAACAGCTCAGTAACTAGCAATTTAGCACTCAAGAGTATTGACGCCTGTTCTGTATGCAGAAAGTTCCTTCAGAGGAATAATTAGATATGCCGCTAAGTAAACCTTGTTTACTGCTGGGAGAGAGAAAAGGAAGGAGAGTAAACAACTTGGAACAGACAAGGGTACCCTTATACACACAAAGCAGCAATATAGTATTTCACAATTTGCCCATCAGCCACATGAGTTTCCATTTTCACTTGTATTAGTTTGGGTATTCAATAAAATAAATTAGGTACTAGAGGTGGCTGCATGATTCATTGAATGAAATTGCATGATGCATGGTCTTTCCACCATCCAGCTGGACTAAGCCGGTTAAAAACAAAATCCTCCATGCACGAACCAAAAGTCATGAAAAACAGCACGAGTGACAGTGAAAAAAATGTTTTGGTGTAACCCTTCATTGTGAACAAACAATATGACCATTCAGAAAGAAAATGCAGAGGCCTGCTTCAGAAAGTAAAGATTCAGATAGTCATACAGCATGGAAACAGGCCTTTTGGCCCAAGTAACCCACACTGACCAATATGCCCCATCTACACTAGTCCCACCTGCCTGCATTTGGCACATATCCCTCTAAACCTAAACCATCCATGTACCTATCTAAATGCTTCTTAAACGATAATCAAAATATTTCAGGTTATTTCTAGGCATAACAAATTATTTTTTTTTTCTGCATGGAAAGGAAGGAAGTTTTGTTTTACTTTAGCAGCTATTAATATATTATAAGTAGATGCCACAAGCAGATTAAAATCATATACAGGATAATTGAATCACTGACAGATACAATATAGAAGCAGGACTTTTGGCCCACCGTCTGTACCAGGGTCGGCAACCTTGTTCTGCATAGGAGCCAGGACGTATGTCTGTGAGCGGATGGCGGGCCACATCTATCACGTGTACACATGGATCCCGCCCCCATACCGCCCCGGATGGCAGGCATCAAATCACCTGTTCACAGAAGGTAGACAAAAATGCTGGAGAAACTCAGCGGGTGAGGCAGCATCATGCAATCCTTGCATGTCTCACCCGCTGAGTTTCTCCTGCATTTATGTCTACCTTCGATTTTTCCAGCATCAGCAGTTCTCTCTTAAACGTGTTCACAGAAGGTGCGCGGCCGTGCTGGCCGCTATGCGCAGGATGCGGTACAGCCAGAGCTCGGTGCTCAGCCGCTGCTCAGGACGGCGCTGCCCGGGGCGCCTGGCTGCTGCTCAGGGCGCTGTTGTACGGGGCGCCAGGCCACTGCTCGGGGCGCTCGGCGGTCCGCATGATTATGGGGGGAAAAATCCGCCGGCAGGCCGGATGATTTCGGGTTACGGGCCGCATTCGGCCCAGGGGCTGTAGATTGCGGACCCCTGGTCTATACTGATCATTGTATCACCTATTCACACTAGCACTGTTATCGAATTTTCTCATCCATTCATATTACTCCCTAATTACCAAAGATACTAGAGGAGCAAGATCGACCACTTGAAGAAAAAGCCATAGTACGGTCATGGGCTCATGGGTAATTTTATTCTCGCTATTTTGGGAATCTAAATATGAGGGTTTTTTGTTTTTTTAAAATCGGCTTCTGTCATGGCGTCCACATCTACCAGCATAGCGAGCTGTTCTGCTATAGTGCTCGAATCGCCACTGTAAGCGATTCGAGCACATTATAGCAGTCTTTCTTCAGGTTCCCCACTAAAGACGAAAGGTAAGAAAAAAATTATCTTTCTGTCGTGTGGCCTGCCCGATCTCTTCCTGTAGCTCAGATCGCGGAGCCGGGGGTCGCCAGAAGAATTGCTCCGATCGCTGGCCCGCGGACTATAACACCCTGAAGCCGCATTGTGCAAAGCTTCTAGTCGCGGGGGCAGCGTGCACTTTCCCTCGCGGAGTCTGGGATTCCTCGTCGGAGAAGAGCTCCGACCGCCGGCCCGCGGCCTATAACATCATGAAGCCCCGGTCTCCAGTAGGAGGTGGGCGATTCGGAACCTCCAAGCCACGGAGATCCCGAATCGGCTTGTATTTAAGCCAGTTTGAAATAGTGTTTAAAATACAGGATAAATGGTGTTAAATATACACAATGTACACAGATCAGTGGTGTTTCAAATACATGATAAATGGTATTAATGTACACTGATCAATGGTGTTTAAAATACATGATAAATGGAGTTATAGGGAACAACGACATGCTACGAGGAGCACACATTAAAGCCTTAATTTCCTTCCCAATGTATGATGACTGTAACTTATACAATTCTATTCTTATGATCCCGACAATGTGTTATATTATACAAGGCATGTTTTGGTACATGAGCAAGTTATTAGAAAGTCTTCTTTTATAGATCTAGACTTACCACAATAATAAAGGTAGACAAAAATGCTGGAGCATTTCTCCAGCATTTTTGTCTACCTTTGATTTTCTAACATCTGCAGTTCCTCCTTAAACAATAATCAATGTATCAATTTTTACACTGCTGTACATTTTTGGTTTTGTTCTTGTTGTAAGGCATGCATGGTATTGTAAGCTCTTCTACATTTAAGATAAATTGACCTAGGAGGAAAAATACATCTTCAATATACATGTCTCTCCCCATCCCTGAAAACAATTGCATTTAAGTGACATATCATCCATTCTGCAGTTATGTAGTTATAATCAGATTTGTTCTTATGTTAATTCTATACGATATTTTACTGTAATTTCGGATGTCGACAGTGGGTCCAGAATACTCGTTGACAAGATCTCCGACACCGAGTTACGGAGTACTTGTCAAAGAACTACCTTCTTTGTTCTGAACACCCTGTATATCTCACACATAAAACAATAAATTATGTAAATCTTACCATAAATGACAGAAATAAAATGTTATCCTTTTTTATGAATTTAGATGTAGAATTATTTTAAATTGAGTGGATTGATGCAATATACTGCTAACCCACAAATGTTTAGTTATGAGGTATTCACATTTAAAAACTCACTCAGTAGCTAGGGTGGCTGTGAGCGACCGCTGGGACCGGACAGCGGAACGGCAGCTAGGTACTCGCAGGTGACCTGGGAACTGTAGCTGGTCCCGGAGGGTCCTGGCCGCTATGCAAAAAAGGCTGCGGACCCCTGAACTAAAACAAACCCTCGATCCTGTCCCGCCATCCTTTTTTCAAAATTTAGCAACTCAAATGGTTGTGCGAGTTCATTGCCGGGAAATACGGTAACTAATTTCCCTCAAATATATGTTAGATTTTCCTCAAATATATGTTAAATTAAAAACTAAACTATGGTAGCAATGCACAGTATTCATGTCTAAAGCTTGCACTTCTGCATCAATGTAGATATGTATACACTATATTTCTTTACACTAATATAGAATGGAAAAATATCTTGGCATGAGTTCATTTATATTTTATTCACGATATTAGGATTTCAGAGAGAGAGGTTGATGAAAGAAAAAAAGGTTCAACAAAATTAGAGGAGATCACAAGAAAGAAACTAGAGAAATATACATATGTGTGTGTTATATATTTATTTGTTTATTATATTTCTGTTCCCCCAACATGCGGGGGTGGGGGGGCTGCGGCTTCATACGCACACTATCCACCCCCCACACTTACAGGGGGGAGGGGGTAGGGGGGGGTGAGAGGGGGGTAGGGGGAGATGGGGTGGGGAGAGGGGAGGGAGGGGAGACCGCTGGGTCCCAGAGAGTAGAGGGGAGAGAGGAGCTGGGGGGAGAGGAGGTGGGGAGTGAGGAGGAGAGAGGAGGGGGAAGAGAGGAGGGGGGAGAGATGAGGGGGGAGAGATGAGGGGGGATGGGGAGAGAGGGAGGGAAGGGAGGGGGTAGAGGGGAGGGGAGGGGGGTTGGAGGAGGGGAGAGGGGGTTGGAGGACGAGAAGTTGGAGGGGGGAGAGGGGGATTGATGGGGGGGGTAGAGTGGGTTGGAGGAGGGGGAAGAGGGGGGAGGTGGATAGGGGGGAAGGGGGGAGGGAGTGGGGAGGGGGAAGTAGTGAGGGGAGGGAGGGGGAGAAGAGAGTGGAGAGAGGGTGGTAGAGGTGGGATGAGGGGGGGTGGAGAGAGAGTGGAGGGGGAGAGAGAGGAGGGGAGAGAGAGGAGGGGGGAGAGAGGGGGGGAGAGAGGAGAGAGAGAAGGGGAGAGAGAAGGGGGGAGAGAGAAGGGGAGAGAGAGAAGGGGGAGAGGACTGGGGGAAAGGCAGGGGGAAGAGAGAGAAGGGGGAGAGGGGAAAGGCATGGGGTGAGAGAGAGTCGAGGGGAGAGAGAGTAGAGGGGGAGGGAGGGGGAGAGAGAGGAGGGGGTGAATGAGGGGGAGGGAGGAGAGGGGAGGGGGAGAGAGAGGAGGGGGAGAGAAGAGGAGGGGGAGAGAAGAGGAGGGGGAGAGAAGGGGGGTTGGAGGAGGAGAGAAGAGGATGGGAGAGGTGGAGGGGGAGAGAAGAGGGGGAGAAGAGGACGGGAGAAGTGGAGGGGAGAAGTGGAGGGGGGAGAGGTGAGGGGAGAGATGAGAAGGGGAGAGATGGAGGGGGAGAACTGGAAGGGATGGAGGAGAGAGGAGGGTGGAGAGGGGGGAGGATAGGAGGGTAGAGGGGGAGGGGGAGGGGAGTGGAGTGGGGTGGAGAGGGAGGGGGCGGAGGGAGGGAGTTGATAGGGAGGGGGGTAGGACCTTGCTCTATTTGATTGTATTTGATTGTGCACGCCAGACCACGTGAAGGTTCCAATCTCCCGCACCTGTCCCATTGTGATGTCATATCATATGTAAATGAGATCCAATGAGATGGCACTGTGACTCATGCAGCAGCTTGATTTTTAATTTTTTTGATGTTTTTTACTATAATAGCGGGGAGATTAATAACCAAATTTTCTAATTTTCAAAACAAAATGTGGAGGAGTAAAAACTCAACAGTAATATGTAAAAATGTCTCAGTTACAGCAAACGGTGGAGGAGTAAATCCACAAACGGCTTAAACGAATTTTCGCAAAATAGAACTCGTTACAAACCAACCAACCAACAAGAGTTTTAATAGTTACTAGACCAAGTGCAGAAGTGGAAGAGTGGGGAGGGAGGGAGGGGTAGAGGGGTAGCGGGAGTGGTGGAAGAGAGATGGGGGAGTGGTGGAAGAGGGACAGAGGGGTAGGGGAAGGGGTGGGGGAGAGAGGGGAAGGGAGGGGAAGAGAGAGGGGTGGGGGTGGGAGAGGCGTGGGGTAAGGGGATAGAAGTGGAAGAGTGGGGAGGGAGGGGTAGGGTGAGTGGTGAAAGAGGGACAGAGGGGTAGGGGGAAGGGGGTGGTGGTAGAGAGGGTAGGGGGGCGGGGGAGAGAGGGATGGGTGGGAGAGGGAGAGGGGTGAGGAGAGGGAAACATAGAAGCATAGAAATTAAGTGCAGGAGTAGGCCATTCGGCCCTTCGAGCCTGCACCATCATTCAATATGATCATGGCTGATCATCCAACTCAGTATCCTGTACCTGCCTTCTCTACATACCCCCTGATCCCTTTAGCCACAAGGGCCACATCTAACTCCCTCTTAAATATAGTCAATGAACTGTGGCCTCAACTACCTTCTGTGGCAGAGAATTCCACAGATTCACCACTATCTGTGTGAAAAATGTTTTCCTCATCTCAGTACTAAAGGATTTCCCCTTTATTCTTAAACTGTGACCCGCTTGTCCTGGACTTCCCCAACATCGGGAACAATCTTCCTGCATCAGACAAATGCAATTCAGGACTTTTCACTTCACAAGCAAAGTCAGAATGACGGTTAGTGAAGAATTCGAATATTCGCTGAGCGTTCAGATACTGCGCGAGCCTCCTGCACCAAAGGGGGGGGGGGGGGGAGCGTGCGTTGTCACACACAAAGATCTTGTAGCGGAGAGCTCCGCTATAAGATCTTTGGTCACATACTAAGTACGCGCCTCCACAAACAGATGAGCGTCTTCTTGAATGGAGAGCGCGTGGCCGCCACCACAAACAGTCACACACACTGAGGACCCGTCCCCACAAAAAATATTTTGTGAGGAAGGGGAGGAGGAGGGTGGAGAGGGGGAGGGGGAGGGGGTGGGGGTGGGGGTGGAGAAGAGGGGGAGGAGAGGATGGGGGAGAGAGGTGAAGGGGGGGAGGGGAGGGGTTGGAGCGGGCGTGCATGAGTCGAGAGAAGAGAAAAGGGCAGAGAGAGAGAGAGAGAGGTTGGTACAACAACAAAAAAGCTGGATAAACGCAGCGGGTGCAGCAGCATCTATGGACCGAAGGAAAAGTGCAACGTTTTTGGCCGAGAGGGGTGAGGAGAGGGAAACATAGAAACATAGACATCAAGTGCAGGAGTAGGCCCTTCTAGCCTGCACCACCATTCAATATGATCATGGCTGATCATCCAACTCAGTATCCTGTACCTGCCTTCTCTCCTTACCCCCTGATCCCTTTAGCCACAAGGGCCACATATAACTCCCTCTTAAATATAGCCAATGAACTGACCTCAACTATCTTCTGTGGCAGAGAATTCCAGAGATTCACCACTCTCTGTGTGAAAAATGTTTTTCTCATCTCTGTCCTATAGGATTTCCCCCTTATCCTTAAAGTGTGACCCCTTGTTCTGGTCTTCCCCAACATCCGGAACAATCTTCCTGCATCTAGCCTGTCCAACCTCTTAAGAATTTCATACGTTTCTATAAGATACCCCCTCAATCTTCTAAAATCCAGCGAGTACAAGGCGAGTCTATCCAGTTTTTCTTCATTTGAAAATCCTGACATTCCAGGAATCAGTCTGGTGAACCTTCTCTGTACTCCCTCTATGGCAACAATGTATTTGAGCATTGGGCATTGTGACATCACACGATGGAACGTTCACCATGGGCTGGGGCTCTTGCAAAGGCATATGTAAATGAATGCATTCCGATTGGACATATGTGAGCATTGGGCATTGTGACATCACATAATGGAACGTTCATCAGGGGCTGGGGCTGGTGCTGCTTCTATGGGTGCGAAGCCAGTTTATTTTTGAAATTTTGGGGGGGTGGGGGGGAAGGATTTGATTAAAAACGTGTACTTAAACACGACGAAATGTAATGAGGAGCGGATACTTAGAAAGAAAAGTGAAATCTCTACCGAAATGGAAAAGATGTCGGCGATTCTGCTTCTGGTTTCGGAGTTGCAGGGAATCAAAGGAAGAAATGCAGTCGGAAGCCGTACATGTAAATGGATCCATTCCGATTGGACACCTGCGAGCATTTGGCATTGCGATTGGACATCTGCGAGCATTGGGCATTGTGACATCACACGATGGGAACTAATCGAAAGGCAGGCAAGCAGCCGGACGGACGGCAGGCGACAGGCACACGGTTTTATAGATAGATAGATAGATAGATAGATAGATAGATAGATAGATAGATAGATAGATAGATAGATAGATAGATAGATAGATAGATAGATAGATAGATGACTAGACCAAGTGCAGACGCGCTGAGTCTGTTCCCCCAACGCACTGTTGGGGGGGGGGCGGGGGGTTGCTGTGGCTTCACACGCACACTAACCACCTCCCACACACGAGGGGGGGAGAGGGGGAGGGGGATGGGGGAGAGAGACGCGGTGGGGTAGCGGGAGACGCGGTGGGGAGAGGGGAGGGAGAATAGAGGGGGAGAGGGGGAGAGGGAGAGGAGGGGAAAATGGCGGAAGGGGGGGAGAGAGGGGGGAGAGAGAGGAGGTGGAGAGAGAGAGGGAAGGGGAGGGGGAGGATGGGGAGAGGGTCCTGTCCATTCAACACGCGGTTGCGGGGGGAGGGGAGGTTGCGGCGTCACACACACACACACACACACAAAACACCCCCCCTTGATATTACAGTTTTTGTCAATCGCTTTGACACTAATTTCAGAACCTTGATGTTATTTTTCACAACTCTAGATACAAATCTCAAAACGGTCACCACTTGTATCACAGGCTGTCCAACGTTCAAAACATTGCATTGTGTATTCATATCTTTAAAGAAAGCTTGCACTCACAGAATCATTGGTTCAAACAACTCATTTATCATGAAATACCATAGGGACATTTCTTTAGATCACCCACACACAACATACACATAGTTTCACTGTTTAGTTGTTCGTACAACCATTAAATATTGTAGTACAAAATATGTGATACATGTTTCATCCTGTGCTACACGTAATGTCACTGTAAAAGGATTAGTAGAGAGAATACCACAGACACAGTGGAATCATTGAACAAAGCTGAAATTTATTGATGAATACAAACTAAATGACAACATAGGTTGAATGAAAGCAACAATTACTGTAACAAAACAAAAAAAAAGTCCTGCAAAACAAACTGCCGTGTTCCTCACCTGGTACAGTAAGAAAAAAAAGCTAAACAAAGGATCAACAATCACTCGTCATCCCCATCAACCCTGTCTTGTGGATTGGGTCACAGGTTCTCATCCACACCCGCATAGATGTTTTCGTTTGCCAAACATCTTGGAAAGTACCTTCGCGCATGGCGAATCCAGGCCTGACACAGGTCTGCTGTAATGTCATCGCAGGCATTGTCCATGGCCTGAAGAAGGGTCACTTGTTGATGCGGATGCCAATCATACACTTTCCACCTCCATGTGGAGAAAAAATCCTCAATGGGGTTAAGGAAAGGAGAGTATGGGGGCAAGTACACAGTGAGGAACTGTGGATGGGCCTGAAACCATGCCTGCACCAGATGAGCGTGGTGGAACCTGACGTTGTCCCACACAATGACATAAATTACACCAACAGCTCTACAGACTAGAGGTAGCTCATCAAGAAATGCAACAAGGAGCTCTGCATTGTATGCGCCAATCAGAGATCTACGCCCTACCACACCATCTTCTGATATCGCCGCACACATACTGATGTTGGCCCCACGTCGTGCAGGTACTTGTATGTTTGCCCGCTGGCCAATTAAATTTCGCCCTCTCCTCCTTGTCTTGGCCAGGTTGAAGCCTGCCTCATCCACAAAAACAAATTTGTGATGATTGTCATCCGCATCCAGGGCCATCACCCACTATGTACAAAAAGACATGTTGGAAAGAGAATTACTGTACAGTATTGATTACAGTACAATGATGGGGAATTTTTCACAAACAGGCATCATGAAACTGAACATACCTGAACATACTCAATCCTCAGTTGCTTCACTCTGTCTGCATTTCTTTCAAAAGGCACACGGCACAACTGTTTGAGGGACACCTGGTGCCTTTTCAGAACACGTGCAATGGTTGGCAAACTTATGGCTTCCACATTCCTGAAGAGATCTTCATCGTCCAGGATGTTCTGTCTGATTTCTCTAAGCCGAATGTCATTTCTGGCCTGGACCATGTTGACCACAGCCTGTTCCTGTTCCTCAGTGAGGAGTCTGCCTCTGCCTCCACTATTGGGTCTAGTCTCAATTCTGTAGGGAATATGACAGGAAGAACATGTCATCATACTGTAGAACACATTTTCATAGTCACATTACCTACTCTGTGCTGCACATTGGCATGCAGTGTACAATCATTTGACAATTACAGTAAGAGTAGCCTACAGTACTGTAATGTTTACTGTAGTGCATGCTGAAGACTTACCGGTTCTCATTGCGGAAAGTTCTAATGATTGAGGCCACGGTTGATCTTCTAAGGTTTGGTTGTATCATTCTCACTGCCTCAATCATTGTCATGCCATGATTGATGACATGATCTACAACCATTGCTCTAATATCATTGGAGACTCTTTGCCGTTGCTGTCTTGGTCCTTGTCCTCGACCCCGTTCCCTCACACCTCTCAAACGGGGCCCATGGCCACCTCTCAAATGGGGCCCATGGCCACCTCTCAAACGGGGCCCATGGCCATCTCTCAAAAGGGGTGCTTACCTAGCAAGAAAGCTTGCACTCACAGAATCATTGGTTCAAACAACTCATTTATCATGAAATACCATAGGGACATTTCTTTAGATCACCCACACACAACATACACATAGTTTCACTGTTTAGTTGTTCGTACAACCATTAAATATTGTAGTACAAAATATGTGATACATGTTTCATCCTGTGCTACACGTAATGTCACTGTCACTAATGTCACTAAGAGATACGACTGATTGGCTCTAGCCCAAGTGGGAGGAGAGAAGTGAAAACAGTTAAAGTAAAGGCCAAGGACAGGCAGACTTGACTCAGAACTGCTGTAGGTTTGGGAGCAACAACAGCAGCAGGAGTTTAGCAAGAGATATGACTGATTGGCTCTAGCCCAAGTGGGAGGAGAGAAGTGAGTCAGTGCTGGGAAAACAGTTGAAAACTGAGGAATTTGGTTTGTAAATTGGTAAATCAGGCAATTTATCAGTCAATTTAAGCAAGACTGCTCTTAGCGAGCGGCAGTGAGTGAGCGGCCTTGTGAGAAAAGTGTGAGTCTTTGGCTCGAGAGTCTTCGGCGAGGAGACGAAAGAAGGAGATGTCAGGCAAGCTGATTCAGTGCGATGCTTGCAGTATGTGGGAGGTCAAGGACACCGCTAGTGCCTCTGGCTGCTACAAATGCGAGAAGTGCATCCAGGTAGAGCTCCTGAAGGGCCGTGTTGGGGAACTGGAGAAGCAAGTGGATGACCTCCGGTTCGTCCGAGAAACGGAGTCGTTCCTCGACAAGTCCTACAGTACGATTGTTACACCTAAGGTACTGGAAGAGAGAAGGTGGGAGACAGTGAGAACGGGAGGGAAGCATGGAATGCCAACGTCCCCGGGTGTTGTACCTCTTGTGAACAGGTTCACCCACTTAGAAGCTGTCGGGACAGAAGAGGTGTTTACACTGGGCGGCGGACTGGCTTGTGATGCGAATAGAGCTGTTGAGCCAAAACCAAAAAGGCCTAAGGCAGGCAACGCCATTGTAGTGGGAGACTCCATTGTGAGAGGTACGGACAGGGGTTTCTGCGGCAACAGACATAGAAACATAGAAACATAGAAATTAGGTGCAGGAGTAGGCCATTCGGCCCTTCGAGCCTGCACCGCCATTCAATATGATCATGGCTGATCATCCAACTCAGTATCAAGAATTTTGTAAGTTTCTATAAGATCCCCTCTCAATCTCCTAAATTGAGGGAATTGAAGGCAATATCTCCAAGTTTGCAGATGACACTAAGCTGGGGGGCAGTGTTAGCTGTGAGGAGGATGCTAAGAGACTGCAAGGTGACTTGGATAGGCTGGGTGAGTGGGCAAATGTTTGGCAGATGCAGTATAATGTGGATAAATGTGAGGTTATCCATTTTGGTGGCAAAAACAGGAAAGCAGACTATTATCTAAATGGTGGCCGACTAGGAAAAGGGGAGATGCAGCGAGACCTGGGTGTCATGGTACACCAGTCATTGAAAGTAGGCATGCAGGTGCAGCAGGCAGTGAAGAAAGCGAATGGCATGTTAGCTTTCATAGCAAAAGGATTTGAGTATAGGAGCAGGGAGGTTCTACTGCAGTTGTACAGGGTCTTGGTGAGACCACACCTGGAGTATTGCGTACAGTTTTGGTCTCCAAATCTGAGGAAGGACATTATTGCCATAGACGGAGTGCAGAGAAGGTTCACCAGACTGATTCCTGGGATGTCAGGACTGTCTTATGAAGAAAGACTGGATAGACTTGGTTTATACTCTCTAGAATTTAGGAGATTGAGAGGGGATAGGAGGGGATCTTATAGAAACTTACAAAATTCTTAAGGGGTTGGACAGGCTAGATGCAGGAAGATTGCTCCCGATGTTGGGGAAGTCCAGGACAAGGGGTCACAGCTCAAGGATAAGGGGGAAATCCTTTAAAACCGAGATGAGAAGAACTTTTTTCACACAGAGAGTGGTGAATCTCTGGAACTCTCTGCCACAGAGGGTAGTCGAGGCCAGTTCATTGGCTATATTTAAGAGGGAGTTAGATGTGGCCCTTGTGGCTAAGGGGATCAGAGGGTATGGAGAGAAGGCAGGTACGGGATACTGAGTTGGATGATCAGCCATGATCATATTGAATGGCGGTGCAGGCTCGAAGGGCCGAATGGCCTACTCCTGCACCTAATTTCTATGTTTCTATGTGCTTGTCCCCTGCCATTCCTTTGACCACGTCTTCCTCCTCTTCCTCCTCTTCCTTCTCCTACTTGACCTCTATGGTGCCCACCTGCCTGCTCCATGTTGTATCACTACAGATGTTGTTGTGGATGCCACTTACACCCATACCACAAGGTCAGATCAATCATCAGTAACGAATTGGTGTCACAGGTGGTGTCAATCATTGTCGTCATCCTGAAACTTTCATGATCTGAACATGCTCATCCTCAATTTCCTTAAGACTATGCTTTAAGAGTAATGCAACAGTTACTTGTCATTTTGAGCAGTAGTATCAATTGATAGTTAGATTATTGTAATGAAATGAATAGACAGTCATCTCAAATGTAATGTGTGAATTGCATTTTGAAATGGTTATACTTTGATGTTAAGTTGTGTCATTTTGAACAGGTGATTATAGTTCAATGGACAAATGATCTTTGGTTTATGTGAATTGTATCCAAGAAATTGGAAAAAATGTTAGAGTTTTGAAAAAAGTGCATTTTGATCATTGGTTGTGAGTTTTGTATCTAGAGTTGTGAAAAATGACATCAAGGTTCTGAAACTAGTGTCAAAGCGATTGACAAAAACTGTATGTTAATATTATTCATTGGCTCCTTTTACCCCATCCCCACCCTATCTCGAGGGGCAAAAAGAGTGGGGCAGAGAAAGAGTGAGAGGGAGAGGGGGAAAGGGAGATGAGTTACTTTTAAAAGTGGACAACTAAGGTCAGCATAGTTTGGATATCCTATAAGACAGGAAGAACTGTTGTTCTTCAGATAAATGAGGCTGAGAATCCCACAGCAGAACAATTTGACATGCTTCAGCATTGTCGGTGTCATTAGAGAGTGTTCTGCTGTAAAAGGAATGCACAGTTGAAGAAAATCTCACAGAGAATGTGCAGAAAATTGGTCCACTCTAGGTTAACACAAATTTTCAATTGCACATTTTGTTTATACGGAAACAAATTTCTACCACATTCTGTCATCCTTTGGTTTCAACATTTTTGCTTCATCAGCAAAACTTGGAAATATGACACTAGTCATATCCCTTTATCCAAGTCATAAATAGGGACTGAAAATTGCCAAGTCGCAAGTGGTAATCTCTATGCATCCCACTTAAAAACCTCACCAAATCTCATCTCTCTGCTTTCTGCTTGTTGAACACTCCATAATAATAAGTTACTTTTAACTCAGTGAAGGCCCTGTCCCACAAGCATGCGACTCCATGCGGCAAGCGCGACCTAACGTCGTCGCTTGAATCGTACGGCCTCGCGGGGCCTGTCCCACTTCGATCGCTGGAGCCGTATGGAGTTGTGCGGAGCTGGTCCCGACATCGCGCGGGGCTCCGAAAAACTGACCGTGTTCACAAATTCCGCGTGGCAACGGCCTGCCGGCCCGCAGCCGCCTCGACGCTGTACGCACCGCCTCGACGGGCATACGCAATGTCTCAACGCCGCACGCACGTCTTGACACCGCACGTCATCTCCGCTTCTAGTTTAGTCGCGCTCGCCACATGCAGGCACATGCTGGTGGGACCGGCTCTGTACGGGGATCACTCGACCTCCACGTGGCCCCCGGTTCCGGTTTGGTCGCGCTTGCCGCATGCAGGTCGCATGCTCGTGGGACAGGCCCTTTCAGTTGTTTTTTGAATACTTCACGTTGCATCTTATCTGATGCCTTTTGGAATTCAATTCTTAAAAAACGTTTAATACATTTGTAAAAACATTGTTTCTCCTTTCATAAAGTCATGTCTTAGCTATGTATTTGAGTGTTTTCCATTCTCCTAGAATAATGAATTCTGGGAATTGTTGCAGTTGATGTTAGACTGAGCAAAAATGGCCAGAGTGTATTTGTTGCAGATGGCAAGTCATTTGGGACGAATTTGGAAGCCCCATACTTACTGACCAAATGCCGCCAGAGATTGCCCGAGCTCCTCACTGATGTTGAGCATTTTGTGAAGTCCAGTGGTAGACCATGGGAATATTCCTGCTGAATCCTTGTCAGCATAGACCAGTGCCCGAACAGCGAGCCATAAAATCATAAGACCATAAGACATAGCAGCACAATTAAGCCATTTGGCTCATCAGGCCTGCTCCGCCATTCGTTCATGGCTGATCTATTTTTCCCTCTCAATCCCACTCTCCTTCCTTTTCCCCAACCTTTGACTCCCTTAGTAATCAAGAACCTATCAATGTCCGCTTGAAAAATACTCAATGACTTGGTCTCCAGTGCCGTTTGTGGCAAGAATGGGTTTTAGGAAGACCAAGTTGAGGTCGTTCCCCAAGGTAATATTCCACCACTGACCCATAGCCCCCAACTGCGCAGGCATGGCTGAAGGGTTCCCGTTGTGAAGCCAAAGATCCCCGTTGTGACGCTACTCATGGCAACCCTCCCCCAACTGCGTCTCCCCATCCCGCTTCCTACCCCTATCCTCCTCTGTTCCCCCTCATCCCCAGCACTCCCTCCCCCTCCTCTTCATCCTCCCTCTTCTTTCCACTCTCCTCATCCCTTCCTTCACTCCCTCCCTCACCTCTCCCTCCCTCTCCTTTCCCCTAACCTCAGTCCCTCTCTCCCTCCATAGCCCCTCACCCCTCCCTACCCCCCTCCTCCCTCTATCTCCCTGCTCCCCCACTCCTCACCTCCCCTATCCCACTCCCCCACTTTCCCTCCTCACCTCCCACACTGCCCTCCTGTCCCTCTATCTCCCTCCCTACCTCCCCCACTCCCCCCTCCTCTCCCTCTATTCTCCTGCTCTCCCAGTCCTCACCTCCCCCCTATCCCACCCCCCACAATGAAAATTGCAATGTTCTTTTTAAATTAATCCTCCCCCCTATCCCACCCACCACAAAATCGTGTTTAAAAAATAAGAAATTCTCAATGAAAATCATGTTTTTTCTTAAAAATAACCTAAACAATGTTAGCTGTTAATAAAAAGGGAAGAATTTGATTAAAACCGTTTTTTTGAAAATCATGATTTTTATGTAAATAAGATTCGGGATCCCATTGTGATGTCATTGTCATGACTGGCGGGCATGGCAAGTGGAAAAATGGTTTGAAAGGTGATTTTTGTAAAGTTTAAAATGTGAATAACTTATAAATTATAACATCAATCTGAATGAAACTTGGTACTGCACATCCCAGGACAATGTTGAGTAAGGTGGGCTAAAAAGTGTAGTGCTATCATGAATGTACTGTTTTGGCGCGGTTTCGGGATCTCACGCACACATACAAACAAGATGAGAGTTTTAGTAATATATGGATACTGGATATTTTTTTTTATTTCAACATTATTTCCATTATTTAAATTTAATTTAATGTTTTTAAAATTTACTTTAATGTTTTTAAGATTTAATTTTTTAAATAATAACAATTTGATTTTCAATAATTTTTAACATTTTCATTGCTTAATTGATGTTTAACAAAGACATTGGAAACCATACAAAATCATTAATTGCATTGAAAGCCGTATTGTTTATAAGATTATTTTGGCCTAACCAGCTGATGGCATCACTTCACACAAGAACCTTGCACTTTAGGGATTTTATTCTGAGCCTGGTTCTTACTGATTCACAGGTCAACAAGAGCCGATGTTGTAACTAAATTCACATCTAAATTCAAATAATTCAATAATTCCATACATCAGCAGACATCTCCAAATTCCTGCACTCCTACTTTGTGGATCCCGGAACTGCTCAGCTCTGTTTCTCTGACCATGCTGCTGTCCATTCTTGCTAGATTGGTAAGATATCTCTGGATCAGTACCAGTGCCCATGTTTCCTCTGGAACAGGGAAATGAGATCAAGGGACCAATGATCCTACATACAGCAAAGATAGACACAAAAAGCTGGAGTAACTCAGCTGGACAAGCAGCATGAGAGAAGGAATAAGTGACATTTCGCGTTGAGATCTTTCTTCACACTAGTCAGGGGAAAGGGAAACGAGAGATATAGACGATGATGTGGAGAGATATAAAACAATTAATTAAAGATATGTAAAAAAGTAACAATGATAAAGGAAACAGGCCTGAGATGCTCTCCAGAGATGCTGCCTGTCCTGCTTTTTGTGTCTATCTCATTTTAAACCAGCACCTGCAGTTACATAGAAACATAGATAGAAACATAGAAAATAGCTGCAGGAGGAGGCCATTCAGCCCTTCGAGCCAGCACCGCCATTCATTGTGATCATGACTGATCGTCCCCTATCAATAACCTGTGCCTGCCTTCTCCCCATATCCCTTGACTCCACTAGCCCCTAGAGCTCTGTCTAACACTCTCTTAAATCCATCCAGTGATTGGACCTCCACTGCCCTCTGCGGCAGGGAATTCCATAAATTCACAACTCTCTGGGTGAAAACTTTTTTTCTCACCTCAGTCTTCAATGACCTCCCATTTATTCTAAGATTGTGGCCCATGTTTTCTGGACTCGCCCAACATTGGGAACATTTTTCGTGCATCTAGCTTGTCCAGTCCATTTATAATTTTATATGTTTCTATAAGACCTCCCCTCATCCTAAACTCCAGTGAATCCAAGCCTAGTCTTTTCAATCTTTCCTCATATAACAGTCCCGCCATCCCAGGGATCAATCTCGTGAACCTACGCTGCACTGCCTCAATCACAAGGATGTCCTTCCTCAAATTAGGCGACCAAAACTGTACACAATGCTCCAGATGTGGTCTCACCAGAGCCCCATACAACTGCAGAAGAACCTCTTTACTCCTATACTGAAATCCTCTTGTTATGAAGTTCCTTCCTACCGATCCTTGATTCAGTAATTAACATTATGAGGCATGTGCAAGGTGACTTGGGGTCATGTCTCAGTTTCATAAGATCCTATTTAATGGCCGAGTTGCTTTATATGGTTAGAAAAAAAAAGGATGTGTGTGTAAAACACGGTGGTATGTGAGTATCAAAGCCCCCAAAAATAAAGAAATATGTATTTCCTTAATATATTCTCAGGACTGACAGACCCAGGGATGGCCCAGATTGAAGGTGCTCCCATATTGGTGTCGGCTGGGTTTTCACCTTTGCGAAGTTCAGTCAAGCCATTTACCTTAGGTTGTTAATACTTAACTTAGATTTACTATGGAATAAAAAGAAGTTGATTGCTTCTATATTGCCGGAGGAAGCATTTTATACTGCACATCTTGGGAATAGAACTATGATAGGTTACTAATTGCAGCATGTGATTTTGTTTAAGTGCTAGCTGGAACAAACACCTTTCTAAATGATTTCCTTTCTTTTAATAACAGATTGTAGGAGGATGTGATGGGGTTTTTTTTTACTGAATTGTTCCAAAGAGCAGAATGCACAAAGACTGTAAATATGCATACAATCTGTCCATATGCATATAAATCATTCTTTCTTTAACACAGTAAAGAAGAGCTCTGGGTGAATTTAATGCCTAATTCATTGTTGGCTTGATGAGCAGATTTTACAATGAGGCTGATTTTAATTGGCTATTTCTTGCTCCAAATTAAAAAAAAACGATAATATTTGGAAGGTTTCTCTGACAGTATTTAAACAAAAGCACATTCAAAACAGGTGAGGCTATTTTAATATAAAATTGGGGTTTCACATCATAAATAAGCATGAGGGTAGAGTGATGTCAGACATGCAACTCTTGTTTCGCTTCAGTTGCTTAACGTGGTCCTTAAATGAACTGCTGTAGTCGGTCAATAAAAGGTAAGGCATAGAGTTTGGCCAAGAGAAAAATCGATGATCCTCTGTCCATTTATGAAATCCTTCGTCGTCATGTCACGCCATTCACATCATGCTCCCCCAAGGATCAACAACCCTCGCCACCCACCCGTCTCACACACACTTCCCGTCGCCCGAGTCAGAAATACAATGTGGGGTATTTTCACAACCACAAATGGAACATCACCAGATATTAAAAAAACATGATTCATGGATATAAAAATGAAACATTCATTGCTCTATCTCTCGGAAAAAAATAACTATAATGAGCAACCTGTTCTGTTAAAAGCTAACCAATTTTAAGTCTTTCAAATCTCACTTAACCACACCCAAGGCCAAGCTGCTGAAGGAGGTAGTTGAGGCAGCAGGTACTATTGCAACGTTTAAGAAACATTTAGACAGGTACATGGATAGCACAGATTTAGAGGGATATGGGACAAATGCTGGCAGGTGGGACTAGAGTAGATGGGAAATGTTAACCAGTGTCGGCATGTTGGGCCGAAGGGCCTGTTTCCACACTGTAAGACTTAGGGTAGCATGGTGGCGCAGGGATAGAGTTCCTGTCTCACAGTGTTTGCAACGCCGAAGACCCGGGTTCGATCCTGACTACGGGTGCTTGTCTCTACGGAGTTTTACGTTCGCCCCTTGAGCGCGTGGGTTTTCTCCAAGATCTTCGGTTTCCTCCCACACTCCAAAGACGTACAGGTTTGTAGGTTAATTGGCTTGGCTTGTGTAATTTGTCCCTAGTGTGTAGGATAGTGTTAATGTGCAGGGATCGCTTGTTAAAAATGAACAGTTTTTCTGCAGTTTTTTTCCAATTATCACATAGAAACAGAAACATAGAAAATAGATGCAGAAGTAGGCCATTCGGCCCTTCGAGCCTGCACCGCCATTCAATATGATCATGGCTGATCAGCCAACTCAGTATCCTGTACCTGCCTTCTCTTCATACCCTCTGATCCCTTTAGCCACAAGTGCCACATCTAACTCCCTCTTAAATATAGCCAATGAACTGGCCTCAACTACCTTCTGTGGCAGAGAATTCCACAGATTCACCACTCTCTGTGTGAAAAATGTTTTTCTCATCTCGGTCCTAAAAGACTTCCCCCTTATCCTTAAGCGGCCTTTTCACGGGGCGACTTGACGCAAGAGTTAACCAGAGTTTAACATCGTGGGAACCTCGTGCGATAACAGCACGGCATTCGTGGACCACCGTAGCGCTAACGGCAGGTAATCGTGTACCTTGGTCACTCGGGAGAAAATTCAAGAAAGTTTGAATTTCTCCAAGAGTGACTTGTACACTTGTGGTTGAGCATTGCAACATTATATGGACGTAGTGGCCAGTGCGATATCCGTAATAACTCTTGCGGGTACCGTGGGAATTCCTGCGAACGGTGAACCCGGAAGCTGGACAGAGGGGACAGAAGGTGAGTAAAAATTGTCTTCTGTGGGATTGAATTTAAAAAATAAATAAAAATAAAGATTTGCATCCGCATATGGACATCAACTTATTCATGAGTTATGTTAATGAGATTCAAGAAAATAACTATAATCTTTAAAAGGGACTTTAAAAGGGACTTTACTGAAAGGTTACGCATTTTTATGGTCCGTGAGAAATTTTTCACATGTACTTCTTTGAGAGATACAGGTCGGAGTCCTCGCCGACTAGCGATCGATGCCTTTCCGAAGCAGGGTCCGGAACGCTACCAATCAATGTTGTACAGAGACCCGTGTAAGGAGTGAACTGCACATGCTGGTTTAAACCGAAGACAGACACAAAAAGCTGGAGTAACTCAGCGAGTCAAGCAGCATCTCTGGAGAAAAATAGCTGATGTTTCGGGACGAGACACATCTTCAGACTCAATTCCGATTAGGCTGTCTGAAGAAGGGTTCCGATTCGAATTGCCAGCTATTCTTTTTCTCCAGAGATGCTGCCTGACCCGCTGACTTACTCCAGCTTTTTATGTTTTTCTTCCCAGATCTGACTTACCTGCTGAGTTACACCAACATTTTGTGTCCTTCTGTGCGTATTAACCAGCATTAACCAGCGTCTGCAGTTCCTTTAGACATTACCTAACTTCAGATTTTAGAGATATAGCGCGTGGGAACTCCTGCGAACGGTAAACCCGGAAGCTGG
This sequence comes from Amblyraja radiata, assembly GCF_010909765.2. Taxonomy (NCBI): domain Eukaryota; kingdom Metazoa; phylum Chordata; class Chondrichthyes; order Rajiformes; family Rajidae; genus Amblyraja; species Amblyraja radiata. The sequence continues at coordinate 49,841,035 of NC_045964.1, read as the reverse complement.
ACAGAGGGGACAGAAGGTGAGTAAAAAAGGTGGTCTCAATATCGACAAGGGAACATGTGTCCTTCGAGGACGTCCCACCTAATTGTCATTGTTGGATAATCTTTTTAACAGGAACACTTGCAGAGATGGCTCCCAGAAAATCTCAAATAAAGGGGGTAAAGCGTGTCAGAGATGTTTTTGCCATGTTGCTCTATTCAGTTTCTATATTGTTTCAGTTTCTATATCTATATTGTTGCTCTATTCAGTTTCCCAGGGGGTCGGGACGGGACTGGAGTTGGGAGGGAAAGGTGGGGGAGTCGAGGGAGAGGAGGGGGAGACAGATGGGGGTGTCTTCATTTACTGGCGGCGGGTGTCTGTCACTGAAACAGGCAGGTGAGATTTCACATCCACCTTGTGTGTGCCTCTCTCTCTCTCTCCCTCCCTCTTACACAGGCTGAGAGACTCTGCCTCTGTGAGTGTACGTCTCTTTCTCCCCCTCTCCCACACACAGTAAGACCGAGGTACTGTGCTCAGTCCATCTGTGTCTCCCACATACACAGTAAAACATGTCTCCAAATGAGCCAATTCAACCAAGGGAGGATATTTATAGTGTGTGAAAAAAAAAGTTACATCATTTGTGTCACGTGTAGTTCACGATGTTCATTCAAGATTTAACGCGAAAGCTCGGGAGACGGACAAGTCACTCGCACAAATAACAGAAATGTCGAGTACCGTGGGAACTCTTTATCTACCCCCCGTTATATCGTGCGAGACTCGTGCTGGACCACGACCACTTCACTCTGGTGACATCTTGCGTCAACTCGCCCCGTGAAAAAGCCCCATTAAACTGTGACCCCTTGTTCTGGACTTTCCCAACATCAGGAACAATCTTCCTGCAACTAGCCTGTCCAAACCCTTAAGAATTTTGTACGTTTCTTTAAGATCCCCGCTCGATCTTCTAAATTCTAGCGAGTACAAGCCGAGTCTATCCAGTCTTTCTTCTTATGAAAGTCCTGACATCCCAGGAATCAGTCTGGTGAACCTTCTCTGCACACCCACTCCCATTCATTTTTTCCTTCGGTTATGTTGGCTTCTGAAAATGATGTTGAACATATGAAATATTGTGCGTTTTAGTTTTTGGTTTCGACCTTGCCCATTGCTGTAAGAATTCTTCAGTTTGATTGTTTGAAAAGCACCATTACAGTTCACAGTGCCCATACAGATTACGGATCCATGTAGATGGTTTTTATTTGGTGGGATGTTGCGTGTGGACTATTGTATGGTAAAGCTCCGTGGGTAGCTGGTACTGAATGAATGTCAATGCCCATTGGTTCCTCGCTGACTGCAAAAAACCTAGGCCATGATTCTTCTTTATGTTTTCGGAACATCAAATAAAAAGCCATATGAAAATGTGAATGATGATGTAAAATATAGTCTGCCAACAGCTGTTTCCTGCCCACGCACACCAGTCATGGAACTAATAAAATATAATGCATGTCATCACATTAGCAACAAAAATTTTGCTTGCTTCTTTACATTGTACCGTATATGGCTTTTATAACCTTGGCTTTCAGAAATGACAACTAAGGAATAATTGGCTTTCAAAGTGATTTATGCTATAGATTAAATGCCAGCTGTATAAAGTTGTAGTTTAAATCACTGTCCACCTGCAGACAAAAATGGAGAAGGTTTTGACAACAATTTAAACAGTTACTTTGCAACAAATCTAACAGAGTACAAAAATTAAAAATAACTTTGCGGCCTTAGCCTGGTGTTTCATGTGTATCATGAATGATTTCAGTCTCAGGCACGGAAGTCGCTATCAAAATATGGAGGGGACCGGGGGACAGGGGGGACACAATTTCTTGGCAGCCGTGCGCGCATGCGCACATTCACACACACGCGCGAGGCTTCGGAGGCACAATCCAACGCTAAATGTCTCGCTGGGTTAACCTACAGCCCTGCCTGGACTGACGGGACACCGGCGCTACTTCTTCGCGCTGGCTGTAAACCTGGGCCATATTTCCCGCAAGTCCAGGCAGGGCTGTAGGTTAACCTGGCGGGACAGGCAGAGTTGAGCTGGGTTTTGCGCTGCTTCTCTGCGCTGGCTGTGGGCCTGGGGGCACCGCTCCCGTCTGACCCCCAACCTCTCTGACCACGCCCGGGTGTGGGGGGGCACTCGGGTTGGGATGGGACAGCGCCAGAGAGCCGGGATCGATCCTGGCTGCAGATAAGGCGCAGGTCTGTGCCGAGAGTGTTTTGGCACCTCTCCCTCCTCCAATCACCGCACTCTATCCTCAGTCCCACCCCTCCCCCTACTTCTGCCTCTGACTGACACCTCCCTCCTCCAATGATCGCGCTGAATTATCATGTCCCGCCCCCATTGCCTGCTGACGACTCTCTCTCATGCAATCGGCGCCCTCGATCAGTAGTCCCACCCCCACTCTCGCGGAAAGCGGAGATTTCACCGGGTTTTAAAATCCGGATGACAAAAACTTGGGGGGGATGTCCCCCACCTCTCAAAACAGAGGGGGAACATGTCCCCCCTGGCCTCCCCGGGATTTCCGCCCCTGTTCAGTCTCATTTTGGATGCTGAGATAGCAAAGATATACAATGGTAGCTCTCTAGGTGTTATAGTAAACTCTCCACTTCTGTTGCTCTTTCATTAAATAAATTAATTTGGATTTTCTTACGATAGATCCAAGTGTTCAATGTCACGGGTTTAACAACTGTGAACACTGAGCATGGAAGTCAAATATGCATTGACTTCCTGAAGGGGGATCTGACATTATTTAACTACATGCAAGATACTGACTGAGATTCAGTCATAATCCCATCAATGATTGCAATGATTCACACCATTGGCTTCTCAACCGAGCACATGCACTATCTGAACCTAGAGTTCTCATATTGTGCAGGATTTACCTGCATCGGATTAAGTTCTAGAAACATTGAGCTATATAACCCACAGGTTATTGGCATGAGGTGATTATGTAATGGAATGCACCGCTATATAGTCATAGAGTTTTATGGTTATATAGTTATACTAGACTAAGTAGGACCCATTGGGCATACAGGAAGGCTGGTCCCCCAAAGCAATATTCCACCTCTCCACCAATTCCAATATTGGGGGGGGGGGGGGGGGGGGGGGGGGGGGGGGTGGGGGGGGGGGCTTTCTGGAGCACTAGTATGGGTATTGTGGGCTGAAGGGACTGGTTTCCAGAGGGCTAGTATGGAGGGGTTGGGGTGACAGCTCAGTCACTCAAGCCTGATGTGCTGGCAGCTCACTCACGGCTGGTGGGCGAGCAGTTGACTCACGGCTATTCCTTGAAATTCCATTTCAAGCTCGGCGCATGGCCACCAAATTCAATTGCAGTTTCATACCACTTCAAGCAGGGTGCAAGGCCACTGAATTCAAGTGCAGTTTCATACCACTTCAAGCAGGGCGCAGGGCCACCAAACTCAAGTGCAGTTTCCTACCACTTTAAGCAGGGTGCAGGGCTCCTACCACTTTAAGCAGGGTGCAGGGCCACCAAACCTAAATGCAGTTTCATGCCACTTCAAGCAGGGTGCAAGGCCACCAAATGCTAGTGCTGTTTAATGCCATTTCAAGCAGGGTGCAAGGCCACCACATTCAAATGCAGTTTCATACTATTTCAACCAGGGTGAAACCACCATAAAACCACACAAAATACCACATAAGCACCACACTCACAGTTCAGTAGACATTCAGTGCGTTCAGTTGATTCACAGCTCAGACAGTCGTGACCTCTTCCTCCCCCATCTTGCAGAGACTAAGCCACACCCACACTTCTGGGTTTTATAACCCCTCCCCCTTCCGCCAGAAGGGGCGTGGCCTTCATGGTGTGATTGACAGGAGAAATTCTCAACATTTTTAAAAATACTAATAAAACTTTTATTTTTCACTGATGGGAAGAATCCTCTGCACCTGATGAGCAGAAGGGGACTGAGTAAGATGGTCAAAAATCACAGCCGTAAGTGATAGCGTTTTTATCTAAAATCAATATATAGTGCAAACAGGAACTTGTCAAGTTTACACCAACAGCCATTTGCAGTGCAGCATTTTAAAGCGGTTACCAGCACCAACAGCCATTTGCAGTGCAGCATTTCAAAGCAGTTACCACCACGAACAGCCAATTGCAGTGCAGCATTTCAAAGCAACCACCACCAACCTCCATCTTGCGGAGACTGAGTGAGGCGCAACACTTCCGGGTTTTATAGTCCCTCCCCCTCCCACCAGCAGGGGCAGCAGAGAGAATGTCAATATCAAAATCTTCTTGTCCTGCGCAGCGGAGGGGGACTCTGAGTAAGATGGCCAAAAATAACAGCCGTAAGTGGCAGCGTTTGAAGCATGAAACAGAAAAACAGGAAGTGGTCAAGATCTTACTTTTAGTAATATATAGATGGCAGCACAGTGGTGCAGTGGTAGAGTTGTTACCTTATAGTGCCAGATACCCAGTTTCGATCCTGACTACAGGTGCTGTTTGTACGGAGTTTGCACGTTCTCCCTGTGACCACGTGGGTTTTCTCTGGGTGTTCTGGTTTCCTGCCACGCTACAAATGCAAGTAGTAGGGGGTAATTGGCTTCTGTAAAGTGTTCCTAGTGTGTAGGATAGGACATGTGTATGGATGCTCACTAGTCGGCACGGACTCAATGGGCCGAAGGACCTGTTTTCACTCTGTATCTCTAAAAAAAAATGAAAAATTAGTTGCTTAAACATTCCTTGAAATTGTGGGTCTCCAATGATAAGAGATTGAACACCTGAATTTCGTAAGCATACATTCGTGATCATCTGATGTGATGCAAGTCAACCTGACAAATCAACAGAAACATGAAGAAAATGGATGTACATCAGTAATTGCTTCTCTCCATCACTCCAAACACTAATTTCATCCAAAATCGGGTGGCTTGAGGCAGCTGAGCAATAGGACATGTTATTCCCTAACCAACATCATTTATGTGAAGACAGAAAGAAGAGACTTCAAGTGCAGCCATCTCAGCCAAAACAAAACATAACACTGGAAGGACTCAGTAGGTAATGCAGCATCTGTGGAGGCATAAGGTGTGGGTTGAATTTTGGGTTGAGATCCTGAATGAGGACTGGGAGCGAACTCTCTCAGTATACAGCAGCTTGGAGGTGTGGAATAGAAGCTTGTAGGTTATAAGTGATAGCCAAATGAGGAGGGGTTGATGGGCAATTAGAATCAAGTGGTGGAAAGGTTGGGGAGCGATGAACAAAAGGAGAATGAAACGAGAATGACAGGTGAGTATGTGAGGGATGAGAGAACTGCTGGTTACCTGAATTTTAAAATTCAGGTTAGAATTGTAAAATTCGATGTTCAATGTTAAAATTCAATTCAATGATCAACATAAATTGCCTTTATGTAACATGTTGTGAGTACTCCATTTAAAGACTAGAAGAACCATCGCTCCAGATAATAATGCAATGTATTTGGAGCAGGCTACTTGCGTGGAAAATAGTGCAAATTCAAGTTTAAAAAAAAAACAGGAGAAATCTTAGCATGTTTGCCTGAGGGTTTTTTAGTGCAGTACCTAATTATAATATTACTTCTAGGTTTGCTGTTGATTTTCACAGCGGAAATTTGGAAGTTTCATTGTGGATTCAGGATTGATAAGACGGTGTCTTACTTCTATGATGCATTGCTTGTTGCACTGTTAGGACAGAAACAGAGACACAGAGAAGGATACATGCCTTCAGAAATATGAGGAAGAAATCTACAGCAGCAACAATGGAACTGCGGCTAAGTGTGGTTCGGGCGATCAGTGGCAGGAGTAGTGTACTGGATTCAGTGCAGGAAACATTTTAATGACCTAGCAAATTCAAGAAAGGCAAACGCAAGAACACATTCAAGTAAATCCCGCTGTGAGCATCACCTTACTCCATACCAGCTCACTATGTCTATTTCATCAGATAATCACATCAACTCTGTAACCTTGGAACTGTATCCATTTTTCTCCGTATTGTCCCATGTCTCAGTCAATGCAAATGGATACCGTACTTCACCAGTTAGCGCTATATAGAATATTAATTGAGAAGCAGTAGAAAATCTACAATATATTGGCAAGCCTTTCATACCCAAGGCCCATTGTGCTCAATCATGCATACAGTATATTTGTTGTAATAGAGAATGGTTCTTTTCTTTGATAGATTAGCCAGCTCTATGAAATATCGGGAACATATGATTCCGGGCAAGTCTTCACTTTGATGTCAATGCACCTGCCTTCCAATGACAGTTATGTTGCATTTGATCACAGAATGACATGATGATCTGCAACAAGTTGGTCTCCAACAGAGTGATAATGGTGAAATGTCAGTATCTCATGAAAGAACAATGAGGAAAGGAAAGTGGGAACTCTATTCTGTTCTACTTCTCACCTGTTGCCCAACTATTTGTTGCCCGGCAATATTGACCACACCAATAATGGGATCTCCTAATCTTTATTGGATTCATCTCATACTCATGTCTTGTTGCTTCTGCAGCTTCAATTCTCATCAACATGTAATATCAATTTTGCTGGAGACTCGCCTGAGCAAATATGGAAAGGCTGGGCAATTTCAGCAGTTCAGGTATCATCGGCGGAAAAATAAGTGGATTTAATTAACTTAATTTCTGCTGTACGAGGTTAGAAATCTATTATTAAGTACAGAGGGAAGAAAAGTGATTGGGAGGCCAATACAGAAAGGAAGGAATGTATTATAGAAGAAAGTTAATGTCAAAAGGATAAGAATGCACCAACATCAAGGTTGCAGGTGGCAATTTAGAAACCTTTTACTTTACTGAAGGAGAAGAGCCAAAGCATTAATTGTATTTTCTCTTCTTTACCAGTCTTTACCAAAATGCTGCTTGACTTATGGGTATTAGCTGCAAGGAGAGATGGGACAGACTTGGATTATTTTCGCCAGAATGTCGGTGGACGAGGAGAGTTCTGACGGGTATCTAAAATTATGAAAGGCATAGATAGGGTAGACAGTCAAAATCTTTTTCCTAGAGTGGAAATATCAAAGACTAGAGGGCATAGCTTTATGAGGGAAGAGGGGAAAAATGTAAAGGAGATGTGCAGGACAAATGTCGTACATAAGAAAATGGTGGGTGCTTGGAACGTGCTGTCACGGATGGTCATGGAGTCATACAGAGTGGAAACATGCCCTTTGGCCCAACTTGCCCACACCGGCCCACATGTATATCCCAGCTACACCAGTCACCTGTCTGCGTTTGGCGCATATCCCTCCAAATATGTCCTATCCATTAACGTCCTATCCATTAACCTACCTCAACTACCAGCTTTACCTTTCACTAAAGGTTATTTCCTTATCTTGTATCTGTATGCTGTGAATGGCTCGATTGAAATCATGTATTGTCTTTCCGCTGGCATGCAACAAATGCTTTTCACTTTACTTCGGTACACCTGACAATAAACTAAACTGAACTGAACTGGACCTCCTCTGGCAGCTCGGTCCATGCACCCACCACCCTTTGTGTGAAAACAACTACCCCTCAGATTCCTGTTAAATGTTTTCCCCCTCAACTTAAACCTATGTCCACTGGTCCTCGATTCATCTACTCTGGGCAAGAGGCTCTGTGCATCTACCCGATTTACTCCTCTCATGAGTTTATACACCTCTATAAAATCACCCCTTAACCTCCTGCGTTCCAAGGAATCCCAGCCTACTCAACCTCTGCCTATTGCTCAAACCCTCTAGTCCTGGCAGCATCCTTGTAAATCTTCTCTGCACCCTTTCCAGCTTGACAACATCTTTTTTATAACATGGTGCCCAGAACTGAACACAATACTCTAAATGCAGCCTCACCAACATCTTATATAACTGCAACATGACCTCCCAACTTCTATACTCAATACTCTGACCGATGAAAGCCAATTTGCTAATATCCTTTGTGACCACTCTATCTACCTGCGACTATATAACTTCAAAGAAATATGTACCTACACTCCTAGATCCCTCTGCTCTACAACACTCCCCAAGAGGCCTACTATTCACAGTGTAGGTCCTGCCCTTGTTAGACTTCCAAAAATGCAGCAACTCACATTTCTCGGTATTAAATTCCATCAATCATTCCTCAGCCCACCTGGCTAACTGATCGAGATCCTGCTGCAATTTTTCACAACCATCTGCACTGTCTGCAATACTGCCCACTTTTGTATCATCTGCAAAGTTACTAATCTTGCCATGTATGTTCTCATCCAAATCATTGATATAGATGACAAACAGTAAATGGACCGGCACTGAACCCTGAGGCACGGAGGCACAGTGGTGCAGTGGTAGAGTTGCTGCCTTACAGCACTTACAGTGCCAGAGAACTGGATTTGATCACAACTACGGGTGCTGTCTGTATGTAGTTTGCACGTTCTCCCAGTGACCACGTGGGTTTTCTCCAAGATCTTCAGTTTCCTCCCACACTCCAAAGACGTCCAGGTTTGTCGGTTAATTGGCTTGGGTATTAATGTAAATTATCCCTAGTGTGTGTAGGATGGTGTTAATGTGCGGGGATTGCTGGTCGGTGTGGACTCAGTTGGCCAAAGGGCCTGCTTCCACACTGTACCACCATACTAAAATAAACACACCACTAGTCACAGGCCTCTAGTCTGAGAAGCAACCTTCAACCATCACACTCTACCTTCCAAGGAGCCAATTTTCTATCCATTCAACTATCTCTCCTTGGATCCCATGCGATCTAACCTTCCAGAGCAGCCTACCATGTGGAACCTTGTTGAATGCTTTACTGTATGGGCATGGAGACAAATGTGGTGGTAGTAATTAAGAAGCTTTTTGATAGGCACATATGGATATACAGAGAATGGAGGGATATGGATCCTGTGCAGGCTGATGAGATTAGTTTATCTTGGCCTCATGTTCGGCACAAACATTGTGGGCTGAAGCACCCATCCCTGTGTTGCAATGTATCATGTCCTATGTTTTCTATGTTCTTCATAATGGACAATCTGCTGCACACTCCAATTTGTTTCTGGATAGAGATATTCACCATTCAATAAATTGAATTAACACTTTTTTTGATATGTCTAAGTAATTATGGCTGAATATCTACCATGTTTATACTCTCTAGAATTTAGGAGATTGAGAGGGGATCTTATAGAAACTTACAAAATTCTTAAGGGGTTGGACAGGCTAGATGCAGGAAGATTGCTCCCGATGTTGGGGAAGTCCAGGACAAGGGGTCACAGCTTAAGGATAAGGGGGAAATCCTTTAAAACTGAGATGAGAATAACTTTTATCACACAGAGAGTGGTGAATCTCTGGAACTCTCTGCCACAGAGGGTAGTCGAGGCCAGTTCATTGGCTATATTTAAGAGGGAGTTAGATGTGGCCCTTGTGGCTAAGGGGATCAGAGGGTATGGAGAGAAGGCAGGTACGGGATACTTAGTTGGATGATCAGCCATGATCATATTGAATGGCGGTGCAGGCTCGAAGGGCCGAATGGCCTACTCCTGCACCTAATTTCTATGTTTCTATGTTTCTATGTCAACAGCAGGATTTTTAGCACATTTCTTATTTCCTGCTTTCTTATTTATTACAAGCAATTAAGCACCACATGCTTTTTTCTGATGAAAGGAAATGAAAGGGAAGGTTAATGGGAGAATCATTTCAATTTAGAAATGCACAAACATATGGAGCACCCCATAGTTCACTGAAAAATTGACATTTGCTTGGAATGTCAGTGCTTGGCAAAAGTATGTATTTTATCAGTGCGGCTGTTAATTCAACCCTAGGCAATGTCAAGTTCAATCTAACATCTAAAAATAAAAGTGTCAGAGAAGGCTCAATTTTGCCATGTGAATTTGTCATCCGTTTACGTGCTTGTCTACTGTTGGTTGAAATTTCTATCATAGATTTACAACGGTTATTGTGTAAACTTTTGAAGAACAGCACCAGCTCGTGCACTGGGTCCCATATGCCTGACTGCAATTATGCCACCAACTTCCTGCTTGCAATTGACTGTAATGGAGCCAGGAAATAGACTTTGATCAGGATTGTCTGTGTGAGTTGAGTCTTTTATTCATTCTTGTTTTCATGTCAAGGTCGAAAAGCTGCAGGTGCTGGAAATTTGAAGCAAAACCCAGAAAATGATGGAAATACTCAGCGGATTAAGCAGCATCTGTGAAAGGTGGAAGTTAATGTTTCAAGAATATTCACTCTGTTTCTCTTCCCAGACCTGTTAACTGTTAACTGAGCTGTTAACTGTTTCCAATCTTGATGTGGTTCTTTTCCCTTCTTATATAAATAGTCATTTTGGTCGATTAAGTGGACTTATAAAGAACAAAATTACGTTAGTTTTAGATTTTTACAATCTTCAAGCAATTTGCCAGATCATTGATAATTTATATGTGTTAATCCAGATTGAATAAAGCACCACCAATCATAGAAATACTTAACAACTCAGGCAACACGTGCATCAATGGTCACTTGTTCAATGGTTCTTTATGGTCACATGTGTCTAGGAACAGTGAAACTTTCTTTGCATACAGTTCAGTAACATTTTACTATACATTAGGCACAATCGTACTTAAGTACAAGAGTATATGAAAGTAGACTACATTGAGGCAGTATACACCTGTTACCACTTTTTCAGCACCATCTTATACACTTTAAGTACAGAGTTTTAAAATGTTGGTCTTAACTTGGCCATGAGGCCTGTTGTCCTGGCGGTGGCACTGGGTTGGAGTTGCTGGGATTGGCCTGGCCAGGCGATGCTGTCTGTGTCCTCCATGGCTGTTTTGCCGCTCTGAGCCGCTGCAGGTCACACGCCATTGTAATGGTTATATTTACAAAATGTCAATTCTGCTTCTCTCTTCATAGATGCTGCCCACTTACTTCGCCTTACCTGTTTTAGTGCAGATTTCTGGCATCTGCACTATTTTGCTATTGAACGAAAATCCTGTGACGGATATATTCCTGTAACTGATGAACAAGATGATTTAGAATGCATTAATTAATAAATCTGCTAATAATTCCACACCTAGATAACACAGGGCTAAATAAGATCTAGCCATAGCTATACTGGGGATAAAGGATATCCAAGTTATCTTTGTAATATTTCTTTACATCAATAATCGCTGAGAACAAATTTGTGATGGGGTGGCTTTATACATAGCACGCAGTGTTCGGTCACTCCAGCAGCAAATGGACTGAATGTGCTCTCTGCTGCTAAGATTCTGCGAGTTATCCCATGGACTCTGTGTAGGACAATCCATCAAATTCATAGGAATACGAAGATCCAAAAATCATGAATGATTTTCCCGTTCTCCTGCTCAACTCTTCAGAGTCCTGAGGGAAACAATAATGATGGTTTAAAGGGAAATATGTTAGATATGGTGGCACAAGGTATGTAATCCTTTGTTTATTTTCCCCAGTTATCCACCCAATGTAATGGGAAAACCCTTGAGAAGTTGAGGTCCTGGGTATGAGCATATTAGTGGCAGGAGGTGGACACTTAAAGCTGGAGTAACTCAGTGGGACAGGCAGCATCTCTGGAGAGAGGGAATGGCTGACATTTCAGGTTGAGACCCTTCTTCAGACTCTCTTAGTGGCAGGTGAGGCATGTTTGCAGAGTTATTTGGAAAGTGCAGTGGTCTGGCACAAATTGGATAGTGAGGGCAGGCATAATGGGTTAAATGGCCTTACTCCATTATAAAAATGCTCAGCTGTGCAGAGAGGACATTGCCTAATTTACATCAGTCTAATGCAGTCCTCCCATCCCAAGAATCAATCTTGGGAACATTAATTGTGCCCCTTCTAAGGGAAGTCTCTCCCTCATTAGTTAAGGAGACCAAACACTACCCCTCCAGAGCCCTGGGCAAATGCAGCAAAACTTCTATTGCGCTGCAATCCCTTTGCAATAAAGGAAAAAAAAACATTTGGCTTTCTAATTGCGTGTGTGTCTCAGGATATTAAACATTTGCAATAAAAAAAAGGGATGCATACTGGGAAGGTTTTCACGGCTTATAAAAGAATGAGAGACATATGCCAGCTATAATATCTGCAATGCGAACAATCATCCCCCATTGCTCACAAATGGTCATTCCTCACTGGAGCCTAAACAGTGCATGTGGACACACCATTAGCTCACTGGTCGCTGCAAAGTTTAACTTAACTCTGACCTCATTTGTTATCCTCTTTTTATTCCAAGTTAATTGGGAAGCACTAAGCAGCAGGAGCCGTGCTTGACTCTTCCCCTCACTAACCCTGACAGAGTTTAGTTAATTCAGCTTTAGTTTCAGATCAAATCTGCGACCTTCCGGGTTTGTACAGGTCAGCATTGCAACAAACTGTGTGTTTGCATTGAATCAAGCTCTTGCGAATACTACGATTGCCTTCAAAACCTTTGGTTTAATGATTTGGAATACTGAGTCTGGTTTCTTCCAACTTGCTACTGTTTCACAAACAAAGTCCAAGTTCTTAACTCAAATAGTATCCAACAGTTCAACAGCAGTGGGAGCTTCTTCCTGTTAAACCGGTGAATAAAAATGTAGCATTCTACATCTAACCCCGTTAATTGTGGATGCATAATATAGATGTATTTATTCAATAATAAAATATAATTTGAAGGCACAAATAAAAATTGTAAGCGAAGAATAGCGATTATGGTTTATGATTGCAAGTTGACTGCTTGTGTCAGTAAATGCTAGAAATATATTGTTGAATATATCTGTTATTTAATGGGTTGTATTGTTGAATAGGGGATTGAGACAAAATAAGCAAATGGCATGTGTTGCAATTAGATTATGGGACAATATTGTTCCAGGTTAGAAATTCATCGAGAATTAACAATGTTCTCCTAATCCTTACTATTACGTACTGAAAAGTTGAAGGGGCTGTCCCACTGCGGTGACCTAATCCGCAAGTTAAGAAGAGTGTCTTCGACCTTCAAGCTCGTGGGCACTCACCTGGAAAACCTCGAGCTGGATTGACCGACCGTACACACACACACACACAAACACATCGCAAAGGCGGAGGCCAGGGAAAGCGGGAGAGTGCTGTCTGAAATTCACACCCGCGATGAAGAGGAAGGTGGGGGGGGGGGGGAGGGGAGAGAAGGGGAGAGAGGGGGAGAGAGGGGGAGAGAAGGAGAGAGAAGGGGAGGGAGAAGGAGTGGAGACACTTTTAAGAAGTATAATAAAGTTTAGCTTGCATTTTACCTACCGGTCGGTTTTCTTTGGTCCTGGAAACTCCAATGAGCCAATCAAAATGCCCGATCAGCGAAGGAGATTGCCTACGGCTGCCCTCAACTGCCTGTAACTAAATAGCGACCCCACTCCACTGCACTACGAGTTAAAAAGAACCATGCCGACCAAATTTTACTCGCAGAAAATTTTTCAACATGCGGAAACATTTTCCGTGACCTAGCTGAGGCCGCGAGTATGCGGGAACTTCCCTCAAGCATGAATGAGAGTTCCAGTGACCTCATAGGACCTCCTAGGACCATGTATCGACCATGCTGCGAGTTTGAGAAGAGGGCAAACTCGTCTAAACTCGCAGATTAGGTCACCGCAGTGGGACAGCCCCTTAACTGAAATTCACAGTTCACACCTGACAATCTGAAGGAGGTCATAAAAGCATACAAAATGGCAGAGCTGCCATTTTTTCAGTTTCTTTCCTGCCGGAGATGCGATTACTTTCCGGATTGTGTCTCCTGTCACTCTGCGCCTTACCCTCGATGGAACTGGAGGCCTCCTCAGACTAACATTGGGCCCCACTGCGGGGCGTGGACTTACCATCGGAGTCAATCCCTTGCCTGGGATCGCTCCAACCATGGCCTGTTGACTTTACATCGGGAGCTCGCAGTCTCGGGAGAGGCGTGGATGTTGGGAGCTTCAACAGACACAGAGGCTCGATCAGCCCTGATGCGGGTTCCGATCATCCGGTGCAGGGGAACTGACATCCCCCCCAATGCAGGAGCTGATCGCCCGGATGCTGAGGGCTAAAACGCCGCTGGATACGGGAGTCAACGGAGGGCTCGAGGCCCCTGACCGCGGGAGAGCAAAGGGAAGAGATTGAACTTTTTTTCACCTTCCATCACAGAGAGGAATGCGGAGGAGTCACTGTGATGGATGTTATGTTAAAATGTGTTTTGTGTATTCCGTTGCTTTTTATTTGTATGACTGACTTGGAAAATGAAATACCTTGTATGTTGTAAAACATACTTGGCTAATAAAGTATTATTGTGATTGTGATTGTGATTGTGATATCCCCACATAAAACTGATTCTTTGCTACATACTCTCAATGGCTAGGATGTCCTTTCTCAGATGAGGTGACCATTAACTTAATGCAACAATCCAACTGCAATCACATTGCGGCTCTTTATACCGTCCCCACTCTTCCATGACACCTTTCCTCACCTAAGCTGACATTTTTGTGCAACACCAATTTAGCAGAGCAGACTGACCAATATGCCTTTGTAGGGGCTGACATGTTTTAGGCCAAGTTTAGTTGCATTGAAAGGATTAGAAAATTAAAATAATAAGGATACATAAGAAACTGCAGATTCTGGAATCTTGATCAAAAGCCAAAGTGCTGGAGGAACTCAGCTGGTCAGGCAGCATTTGTGTAAGGAAATCAATAGATAATATTTTGGGTTGGGACTCTTCTTCAGTCTCAAGATGCTCTAGGAATGATGGAATGTTTCTCCTTGTTTCACCTTGAGAAGATCCCACAGCTTATCCCTTGTTGGAAAATCAACACTTGCAATATTACCGGATAGGATGTGTCCCTGAGGTGCCAACTAAAATGGCCGGACAAGGAGAGGAGAGGGTCGTCGGATCACGGGAATGTTCCAGTATATAGAGCATGCAGGCCGACCGGACTTTGAACTTTGAATAATGGTGCCAAAAATGGTGGCGCCCGCATGTGTAATATATATGCAAAAAGAATTTCACTGTGCAGTTGCACATGTAACAAATAAAACACAATTGAACTATTGGGTTATAATGAGGCGTTAGTGTTGGTTATAAGTGTTGGGCTGGGACTTAATTTCACAACATTCAGACTCAAAACATGGCAATAATTATTGGTCAAAGCTTACCCTCCAGTTCCTTGTCCAGTCACATGTGATGTGCTCGCAATTAACATTGATCGCTGGAATGGAATTTTGTGACTGCTTCAGAAAGCTAAAACGCAATACATAATGAGGGATCTGTTGACATTGGATGCAACATCCTGTGGGCTGGTTTACTCTGTAGGATAAAAAGCAAAATGGTGTGATGACTACCCAGGTTGGCATGACAGTTCAATAACAAGAATGTTTGAGCTTCACAGTCATTCGGATTGCCTGCGGTGCATTTGCATTCTGCTACTGCTTTTGCCAAGGGCACAGCATTATAGATGGAGACTAAACTGATGTGACACCGCACATTGGATTTTTGTGCATTCATTTCTTGTGTCAGCTAGTCGAGCTTGGCTCACTGTTCAATTATTTAATGACATCCTGGGAGCACATTTATCATTCCTTGGAAATTGATTTATTTAAATTGTCTTAATTTAGAAGCAGTGTGTTTACAATGAGGAACTATAAATACCTTCTCTGTAACTGCAGAGAGGGGAAGGGGTCATTGGAAGCACAATCAATGATAATTCCAGTAGTTATTTATCCCAATGTAAGTTTAATTAAAAGATGGCTTTCTGCACACGGATTCAGTGAGCATAACAAAGTGCAATGTTCCTTCTCCTTTTATTAACTTTATGAGATTATTCATTAGCATGACAGACAAGCCTGTGTTTATATAGCACCTTTTATAACCACTGGACTTCCCAAAACATTTTACAGTCAATGAAGTGCTTTGTGAAGTGCGGTCACTGGCATTATTTTAATATATCATTCAATTATCGATAATAAAATGTAATGGGTATCATTTGTCGCAGTAATGTGTAAAGAAACACTCCATTTTTTCTGGATCACTTCTTGTACATTGTTACGGTTGAACACTGTGCAAGAAGTGATCCAGAAAGAATTTAGTGTCTCTTTACACATTACTGCTAAAAATGATATCCATCCCTGGAAGAAACCTGTATAGTATTCTTATGCAAATAACAATATTTTGGATGGATAAACAGATTATTTAATCTTTAAATTTAAACTACTCAAAACAATTATGGTTTCTCTCAAGAAAGAATACAAAAAGCCCCTGCAAATGGATCTTGTGAGCAGGTATGGGCCCTATTTTTAGTTTAATTTATTGTCACGTGCCGAGGTACAGTGAAATGCTTTTGTTGCCTGCTAACCAGTCAGCAGAAAGAAAATACATGATTATAATGGATCCATCCACAGTGTACGGAGGGAGTAGAGATTTAAAAGAGTGAAGCGATTGTAATGTGTGAATGCAGATCCACTTCTGTGACCAGCACTCGAAGAGTCACCTGGGTTGTGCGGCTTTGGAGTGGGTCCAGAGGAGGTTTGCGTGAATGATCCCAGGGATGATTTGATTGACCTATGAAGAGCTTTTGAAGGCCCTGGGCCTGTACTCACTGGAGTTGGGGTAATCCCTTTGAAACCTACCAGATAATGAAAGGCCTAGAAAGAGTGAACATAGAAAGGATGCTTCTAGCAATGGGAGGGTCTAGAACCAGAGGAAGCAGCCTCAGAATAAAATGATGTAGAGGAATTTCTTTAACTAGAGGGTGGTGAATCTGTGAAATTCATTATCACAGAATGCAGTGGAGGCCAAGTCACTAGGCATTTTTAAAGTCGAGTTTGATAGATTCTTGATTATTAATGATGACAAAAGTTGTGGGGAAAAGGCAGGAGAACAGGGTTGAGAGAGAAAAATGGATCAGCCATGATTGAATGCCGGAGTAGACTCGATGAGCTGAGTGACCTAATTCTGCTCCTATACCTTATGGTCTTATGGATATTTTGGGGGTATGAGTTAACTAACTTAATCAGTGATGGATTATACAGAATCATTCATTTTGAAACTGATCTTCTGGATTTTCTTTGAAGGAAATGCCACGATTAAGACAGAAAATGCCCATTAGGTCAGGGAGCATCTGTAAAGAGTGGAGAATAATTGATGTATTTGGATCTCGATCTTAGATTGACACTCAAAACCCCACAATTAAGTCTATGACTGCCCAAATAATAAAATGATACAACAAATTGATACTGAGAATAAGGTTGTGTAGTGGTTAAGTAACAGCATGTATTTTACGTCATTGATTCAGTGGCATGAATTTGTATCCCACCATGGCAGCTGGAGAATTTATATCCAATTAATTAAATAAATCTTGAATTAAAATGAGTGTCGATTAAATCTAACCATGAAACTATTGTTATTAAAAAAATACATCTGGTTCACTAACAGCCTTCAGGGAAGAACAGTTCCATTCTCACTCAGTCGGGCTTGCATGTGATCTCAGATCCACTGAAGTGGTTGATTCCTCAGTTTGACATGTTTAGGTATAGGAAATAACTGCTGGCTTTTGCAGCAAGATCCACATTCTGTGAATGAATGAATTAAAAAACTCTCCTGAGATCAGCAGGAAAGGGTTGGTTGACTACATTGGTTTCCATGTTGCAAAAACAGCATGTGATAAAAATGAAGATTTATGGTTCCAGCTGAGTTATGCGTTATACGTAACACCAGAAATATTTGTTGCAGGTACTGTCACAAAGAGCATTTGCCTGCATCACAGACTTCCCTACAGTGCAGAGTTTCATAGACTGAACCTTACAGATACCTTTCCGGTGAATTAGTGTCAAGAATGGGTGACTGTGGCTGTGACTGTGACTGTTGGGGAATCTTTTTGACCAAAGAACATGTCTCCTCCCACTAGTACTACTTTTCTTAACCAGACTGTGCGGACCCCTTTGACTCCTTGAGAATATTCTTGCAGATTCTTACGTCATTGTTACAGCCATTCAGTAGCAACACCACCATGTGACTGGAAGAGTGTACCCTTACAGCGGTATGTCCATTTAAGTGGTCTTGTTATAATGACAAATTCAACATTTCACATAGAAACATAGATAATAGGTGCAGGAGGAGGCCATTCGGCCCTTCAAGCCAGCACCGCCATTCATTGTGACCATGGCTGATCGTCCCCAATCAATAACCCGTGCCTGACTTCTCCCCAAATTCCTTGATTCCACTAGCCCCTAGAGTTCTATCTAACTCTCTCTTCAACCCATCCAGTGATTTGGCCTCCACTGCCCTCTGTTGCAAGGAATTCCACAAATTCACAACTCTCTGGGTGAAAAAGTTTTTTCTCACCTCAGTCTTAAATGGCCTCTCCTTTATTCTAAGACTGTGGCCCCTGGTTCTGGACTCGCCCAACATTGGGAACATTTTTCCTGCATCTAGCTTGTCCAGTCCTTTTATAATTTTATATGTATCTATAAGATCCCCATCATCCTTCTAAACTCCAGTGAATACAAGCCTAGTCTTTTCAATCTTTCGTCATATGACAGTCCCGCCATCCCAGGGATCAATCGCGTGAACCTGCGCTGCACTGCCTCAATCACAAGGATGTCCTTCCTCAAATTAGGAGATCAAAACTGTGCACAATACTCCAAATGTGGTCTTACCAGAGCCCTATACAACTGCAGAATAACCTCTCTACTCCTATACTGAAATCCTCTTGTTATGAAGGCCAACATTCCATTAGCTTTCTTCACTGCCTGCTGTACCTGCACGCCAACTTTCAGTGACCGGTTGATATTATTCCAATAAGAAGTGTTCCAGGAAGCACCAGACCAGCACCAGATGTGTATGTATAATACCTGATGGGAGACTCTAGATGGTGACTGGAGAAAATTACCAAAATGAAAAGTCCCCAATTTACCAGCACAAATGGCTGTCAACTGGATGAACGTTAAATTAACCTAAAATAGATTTCAGCAATGCATTTATGAATTCATCCCTGCTATGTGTGAATTCAACTTAAAATGCAAACAAACTGAGCTCCTGCTTCTGCCTCTCTGGGACCCTGGGTAGGAAAGGTACATTGCAGCATGGGAGCTATCTAATCATCCCTCTCATCTCCCTTTCAAGGAAGAAAGAAGCACCTGCAATGATTCTTTAAGAATGAACTATGCAAAAATTCTCTGGCCACTATTGTGTTCTAGTAGCAAACCTATGCACAGAATTGAATATTTTAATTATTTCTGCTCGCTGGAAGAGAAGCAGCAGTATTTATAGCACATGGCATACGGCTACTTCTCACCTCACAATTGCTTGTGAATTCTTTCATGTTGACTCACAGACTCAAAATTATACTGTCATGTTGACAACAAAATGTACCAGTAATCTATTTAAGTAAGCTTATTAATATTTATTCGCTGAGGCAAATAACCAAAGTTTGTTTCAATTTGTTACAAGGCACTGAATGTAATTTGTCTTGCTGGAATAGTTTAAGCAGGTAGAATTGTCCTCATTATGTTTTGGAAAAAAACTTTCAAAGACCTCTGCATTCTATTATCTCCATTACCCATTACATGAGTTTCATCTGAACAATTGATCGCATTCATTTAACGTCCTTAACATGCCAGGGGTTCGCCGTATCATTAAGAAACAAAATTTGACACCAAGCCATGGAAGGAGATCTAAGGCAGTTGACCAAGAACTTATCCAAAGAGGTAGTTCTTATGAAGTGTCTCGAAGGGGAAAAGAGTGGTAGAGAGACAGATGAATATCGGGAAAGAATTCTAACACTTAGGGTTTTAACAGTGGAAAGCATAGCTCTAATAGATTAGGAGTTGGAGGAATGCTAATATTTTGGGGGAGGTGGAAATGAAACCACATAAGATCCATACACATAGGTGAGAATTTTAAATTTGAGATTGGAGTTAATTAGAACAAGCAAGATGCAAATATCTCTTCTCGTCCTCTGACATTGTAACTTCACCATGTTCCTCCAACTTGGGATACTGGTTCATAACTGCATTTAATTGCCCCTCTACTTCCTGCAGTGTCTTCAGCTGTCAGTGCCCTGATCTCTTTAATTCCCTCTCTTCACCACGCATCTCCCATCCTCATTTAAAAATAATCTTTCTGACCAACTGTTCTCTCCTGTGGTTATATTTTCTGTAAAGCAGTCTGAATGGTTTGCTTAGTTAAAAACAAAGATATAAATTGAAGTTTTAATTGTGTTTGTGGTCATTGGGCGTTTTATATATATGTAGAGCTTTTAATTGCCATCAGATTGCCAGTCTCTACATGATGTGTTTTCAATTGTTTATGACTGATCAAAGAAGGTCAAGCATCAAGGTCTAGAGGATTACGCTTTAAAGTGAGTGGGACAAAGTTTAAAGGAAGTGTGTGGGGCAAGCCTTTTACACAGAGAATGGTGGGTGCCTGGAATGCACTGCCAGGAGTGGGTGGTGGAGGCAGATTTGGTACTGTACTTTAAGATGGTTTTGAATAGGCACATGGGTATGGAGGGATATGAATCACATGCAGGCTGAGGAGATTAGGTTAACTTGGCATCATGTTTGGCATGGACTTAGTGGGCTGAAGGGCCTGTTCCTGAGCTGTACTGTTCTATGCTCAGAATAACAATTGAATGAGGTTTGAATGAGGGATGCCAGACTTGAAATGTATAAATCTCAATTTATAACGACATGGGTGAAGGTTTCAGCTGACCTTGAAGTGAGAAAATGGCAGGGGTGGGAGAAGTAATGGTGGTTGAAATGGGCAGAATTTGTAATGACCAGATATGTGGTTCAAAGTAGATGTATCTGTGACTGTATTATGGTCTAATGGAATACCTATTACAAATAGTTCAGATCAAATGGCAACTTTTTTAAACAAAAATATATTTTTAGAAATTGGGTCTCGCCCTTTATTTCTGTGCCAATATATAAAGTTCCACTGTCTACTGGGATATCCTCCAAAAGTTAGTGAAGTTGGGCAAGAATATGTTAATGTGGTGCTATGGCATTTAGTAGACAGATTTGTGCTAAAACGAGACCAGTGAGGTTCCCTTTGGGAGCAGCATGCTGAGCTTGCAGCTGCCGTGCCATTTCCACACCGACCGCTGGGATGTGTCTCAGCTTGAAGAACTGTCCCACAGCAGCCACGGGCCAGCAGCAGAAAGATTGTCACGCAGGTGAGAGGGATCTACTGCATGATGGTCTACTCTGGTTGACTCCTGTGCTGCGGATAGCTGCAGAGCATTGAGAGGTGCAGGCTGACTAAGGTTCCAGAGACCACATCGTGCATCGCCACGCTGACTGGCTGGAACAAAGCACCGTCTGGAGAAGGGTCTCGACCCAAAACATCACCCATTCCTTCTCTCCAAGGATACTGCCTGTCCCGCTAATTTTTTTGCATCTATCTTTGGTTTAAACCAGCATCTGCAGTTCCTTCCTACACTCCACTGATGTGGTTTCCATAGTCATGACCAATAAAATCTGTGGCTGGCAGATGCAATGAGCACAGATGGACACACACTGCAGACCTTTACTAGACTTCATCTTGCACTAAACGTTATTCCCTTTATCCTGTATCTGTACAATGTGGACAGCTGGATTGTAACCATGTACAGTCTTTCTGCTGACTGGATAGCATGCAACAAGATGCTTTTCACTGTACCTCGGTACACGTGAAAATAAATAAAACTAAACTAAACTTTCAAGTGGCATCACAGTGTAATCCCCTGCGAGATGTGTTCCTAGTTTTTATGACTGATCAAAGAAGGTAATCGGAGCAGAAAAGGAAACTATTAAGTATAACAGTTCCAATTTATACCAGCAATATCTGATACGCACATGACTTATGCCATTATTTGGTGCATGACTGTCGCCAGCAACACCTCAACTGTGCCAATGTAAACCATGCACAGGACCTCCCAGGTCACTTTACCAATGGATGTAATTCCACCTGGAAATGATCCATGGGATAATTAAACTCCTGTTAGATCCATTGTTATTTGCGATTTCATGCATGGATGGATCCAACTTTTAAACTGCATTATTCTTAATGTGCCCACTCTGGTCCTCCACTTATTGTTTTCAGGTGATTATGTTAGTGAGATTCATCCTTCTAGACGTGCCTTTGTTTTTTCTGCTGTATTTGAAGGACCAGAAAGTCATAGCAGTAGGAGAGTCAGGCAGAAAATGCAGGGGAACTGAAAATTTCCTCTCATGCTTTTTTACACAAACATTTGCACCTGACCATTACCTCCAATGCATCATCTCTACCTCAAAACCAAAGCTTTCGATGCCTCTCCCTTCCTGAATGGTGAAAAATTGTTTAAATCAGTGCTGTTATCTTCTTAAATCTGATGCTTAGAGTTGATGTTCACAATGGGTACCAAGGAAAGTTAAATGATTTGTTGGAAGTAAATTTCAGCATAATGAAGTGCAAGGTGGTTCATGGGGTGGCGAAGGAAGGATAAATCTATAAAACTAGTAATATAAATTCCGAAGCCAAAGTGTCTGCAAAATGATAGGGTTTACTTCCAGTGGAAATGAATACAAAAGTAAGGAGAAATTACGAATTGATAAAAAATAAACATTGGTTAGGGCATACCTGTGTATATTTGTGGCATATTAAAGCATGATAGAAATTCCTAGAAAGACTTGCAATCATCTTTGCGGAAATAGCGAAGTTGTGAACAGCTAAGCAAAATTAAGTAGACTGGGGTTCATCTTTATCGCCAAGAAAAGATGAAACATAGAGATCTATTGAAGATTTCTAAAATTGCGATGATTTTCTGTGGTACGCTTTTCATCAATAGCCACCAAAAAATAATGCAATTTTCACAATTTCCTCTACAAGACAAAATCAAAGGCATGTGGATGCGCTTCTATTAGGTGAATCCAAAGCAAGTGAATATACTGTAAGTGTAAGCCAACAACTAACAGATCAAGTAAAGGCTAGAAATTCATCCTCATTAGTTCAACAGAACATTCAAATTTGCTGTTATTGAAACTCAAGTCAAGAGGGTGTAATTGCCATATGTATTGAAATGGACCAAAGAAATTCTTACTTACAGCAGCAAAACAGGTCTGTAAATGCAGTACTCAATAGATAACATAATAAGCAAACAACAAGTTCAATAAATTAAAAAAAAAACAATATAGTGCAAATTAAACCATGGTGTCAGGATGATAACCTCTCTCTCAATGTCAGCAAAATGAAGGAGCTAGTTATCGATTTCTTGAAGCATGGCAGAGTACATGCCCCAATCAGCATCATTAGTGCTGAAGTGGAAATGGTTGAGAGCTTCAGTTCATTGGCATTAATATTACCAATGGCCTGTTGTGGGCCAACCACATTGATACAACAGCCAAAAAGGCACACCAATGCCTCTATTTACTGTGGAGACTGAGGAAATTTGCATGTCTCTAATGTCTCTATTAAACCTATACAGATGCACCGTAGAAAGCGTACTGTCGGGTTGCATTCCGGCTTGGTTTGGGAACAGCTCTGCCCAAGAATGCAAGGAATTGCAGAGTTGTAGATGTATCTCAGTCCAACACATAGACCAGACTTCCCATATGACATTGACTCCATCTACACTTCACTTTGCCTGGGAAAAGCATACAACATAATCAAACATTTGTCCTACCCAGTCATACCTTCTTCTCTCGGCTCTCTGAGAACTGCCAGATGTTCTGTAGAAAATACAATACAATACAATACAATTCAATTTATTGTCATTTGGACCCCTTGAGGTCCAAACGAAATGCCGTTTCTGCAGCCATACATTACAAACAAATAGACCCAAGACACAACATAATTTACATAAACATCCATCACATTGATGTGATGGAAGGCCAAAAAAACTTATCTCTCCACTGCACTCTCCCCCCCGATGTCAGAGTCAAAGTCAAAGCCCCCGGCGGGCGATGGCGAATTGTCCCGTGGCCATTAAAGCCACGCCGGGTGATGCAAGGTCGCACACCGGGTCTTGGTGTTAGAGCCCCCGGTGTGCGCTCGCAGTGTCCCGCAGCCATTCCAAGCCGCGCGGGGCGGTGCTGTAAGGCCCCGCTCCAGGTGCTCTTCAACCCCGCAACTCGGGCGGGAGAAGTCGCCGTTGCGGAAGCCCCGAAAAGCGGTCTCCCTCCAGGGACCCGCGGGCTCCCGGTGCCACCCGCCAAACCCGCAGTTGCAGCCACCGAATCTCCGGGGGTCGGGCCGCAGCAGCGTCCACCACAGCTCCACCCGCTCTGGACTCGGCCAGCTCCGCGACGGTGAGGTGAGTAGTCGGCACCACAGCTCCCGGTCTTCCTGTTGGAGGCCGCTCCTCGTTGCAGCCCCAACGACAACGGAGACCCGACAAAGAAAAGGTCGGGTTTCCCGTGCAGGGAGAGATTTAAAAGTTACCCCCTCCCCACCCACACCACCCCCACCCCCCCACACACATACCCCAACAAAAATAACAAAAACTACATAAAAACATAAGACATAAAATAATAAAAACGCAGACGGACTGCAGAGGCCGCTGCTGACGAGAGTCGCGCCGCCCACCGAAAAGGAAGCATAATCCAGGCTAATATTTTCAAATGTTATATTAATGATTACAAATTGTTTTAAATTAATATAAAGTTGTGATATATTCCCTTAAATTTCTTTGCTTTCCTGTTGCTAATTGATTGGTATGGATAATGTTGCATATGAATCGCTCCAGGGGATAATGAACCAACTTTCCCATTGTAGCAGTTTCCAGAGGGAGGCAATCTTTCATGTCTGTCAGATGAACATTCTTGATTACACCTGGTAGTTGATGAAGATCCTCCGTACATCATAAGTAATTAGTTTGTTGCTATTAATATTTAATTGCTGCATAAAAAGTGTGCATCTGCAACAGTTTGACAGCTGCAGCATGATGGATACATTTCAAAGGACATTTTCATCAGGATGAAAAAGCTCCATGCTGGTTTTGATATGTCCCGACAATCTGTCCGACTCAAGAGGTTGCAATTGCACTGTGGATATTTTCCGTATTATCATGAAAATGATTCATCCATCAAGAAGAAACATAACTTTAAACCTTGCTGTGGATTCCAACTGAATATTTTTCTAAACTGCATACCCACGGACAAAGATGATTGATAGTAATTGAGAATACTTTACCACTCCTTTGCTAGAAATAGCTAGAGCTCTGGATACTTTATTTCTACATGCAAAACAGCTCATTGAGTAGAATTTTGCTTTGAATATTTACCCAAAGTCTTTATCTTAGTCAAATGTCTCAATGTCAAATGAGCTCAAGTCAAACAACTTTGGGTTGAATACTAGGAATTCTGCCAAATTGACTTCCAATTTATTTTAATTTATTTATTACCTAACGTTTCTCTCTCTTACACCATCTGCATACTTCCTAATGAGTTGTCAGTGAATTAATTGTACACACGCATGCATTAGACACCAAATGTGGCTTTAGGGTAAATTGGAGTAGAATTCCATTTCAGTTCAGGGTAATAAATGGTGCTTTTAATTACATTGAAGATAGAATTTCTGGTATGAAGGTATTTAAAGAAATTAACTTTTTGCAGATTAAACCATAAGTATCAGAATAGAAACTCAATTTCAGTGGCCTATGCTAAATAAGTGACATCTAAAATTGGATTGCCTTGACTACAACAGAACTGAATTACATTAATGGAGTACAATGTATTTCCACATGTGACCAATAAAACAAGTCATGTGATATTCAACTCACTGATTTAACTTGTATTGTAGGGGGATTGAATTAGGCACCAAATAAATGAGGTATTGGGTTCAATATTTTCACTGTTTTGAAGGGGACAAACCCAAATGGAAAGAGTTTTCTTGCCTGTATTTAGATAGCATTTACTGTAAAAGATATTTGGACAGGTGCACGGACTAGAACGGTTTAGAGGATATATGGGCCAAATACGGACAATGGAACTAGCTTAGAGGAGGCATCTTGGTTGGCATGGATGAGTTGGGCTGACGGGCCTATTTCTATAACTATGACTCTATATGAACAGGAAAATATAAACAACCTGACGTGTATATATGGTCACATGTCTAGGTGCTCCACAGACTTGGAATAATCTATTAAAAAATAACCCATGAAAGTAGCAGCTGCATTTGAATAAAGTGTTTTAGTTCTTTCATCAATCAACAGTGTTATTGATTAAGGGTGCTTCTTAACAGACTGCTTTTAATGTAAGATTGAACATCACATGTCAGCGGAATGCTTATATGATATTTTAATGTTAGATGCAACGCTTGAGTTTGGCTGCTGCCATGCTTGATATCCGAGATAGAAGCTCTCTCGTTATGCAAAGTGATGTGCTATCAGATCAAACTAACAAGCAATCAGTTTCCACACTTTGCACACTTTGAGATTTTTCATTATTATGTGATGCCAGAAAATACAATCTTAAAATGTTCTTGATCTCTCCTGCTCTAAGGAGAATCATATCAACTTCTGAAGTAGCTCCAAATAATGCCAATCACACCATGCCTTGTAAACAACAGACAAACTTGCTCTGCATTCACTACAAGGTATGGAATTTTTTTCTAAAATTAAGGTCATAAAACTCCAGCTGTTGGAACAGTTTTTTTTAGGATTAGCATAAACCTTTATTTTTTTTTAAACAAAGACCACTATGTACAAAGACAATGCGATCTTCTGAATTTGTAAAATTGCTATCAATTTATTAAGCTTCCTTCAAAAATGTGTGCAGAATTTCCTCACTACCTTAAAAACACAAAAAATATGTTGCTGCTCACTGTAACTCGGTACGTAGCCAGCAGCATAATAAACGAAGAGTCACAGCCTGGCCACTCCATCCTCTCCCCTCTCCCTTCGGGCGAAAGAGATAGAAGTTTGAAAACGCACACTTCCAGATTCAGTGACAGTTTCTTCCCAGGACTGCTTTCTAGTTGTGGTAGGATGGTTCAGTTGCCTGATAACAGTTGGGAAGAAACTGTGCCTGAATCTGGAGGTGTGCATTTTCACACATATACCTTTTGCCTGATGGACGAAGAGCCTAACCCAATTAGCCTAACCCAATTTCAATCTCCCCCCTCTCTTCCCCCAGTTACAAAATATGTTGAAAAAATAGCATGTCAGGCATCAATTGTAGAGAGAGAAGCAGAGTTAAGGTTTCAGGATGATGTCCTTTTATGAGATCTTGCACTTTATAATCCATGCTTACAATCACTTGTATTCCCCAAGTATCTCGGAGTCACCCTGGATCGCACCCTCACCTATAGAGAACACCTGAAGTGGGTGACTGATAAACTGAAAGCAAGGGTCAACATCATCAGGAAACTTGCAGGCACCAGCTGGGGATCCAATGCACACGCCCTCCGTACTGCAAGCTTAGCCCTAGTCTACTCACCAGCCGAGTTTTGCTCAATAGCTTGGGCTAATAGCTGCCACACCAAATGAGTTGACACTGTCCTTAACTCTGCAATGCGGGTCATCAGAGGGACGCCTAAGTCAACACCTTTGCAGTGGCTCCCGTCCTCTCTCATATCACCCCTCCCAGCATCTGCAGAAGGGAGAGGATGTTGAAAGATTGGTGCACCATCAAGGCTAACCCTCACGTCCCCATCCATGCTGCCTTGTACAATCTGCCCAACGTGCGCCTGAAGTCCCGCAAACCCTTCTGGTCTTCAGGAAAATCCCTGGAAGACTTTGATTCTAACACAGAGTGGTGTAGAGCCTGGAAAGATGCCAACACCAACAACGGAGAGGTCATCACAGACCCCATAGTGAAACCATCCGGATTTGACCTCTATCGCAAGCAATGGCTAACCCTGAACAGAATCCGCACCCTCCATGCAAGAACAGCCCATCACCTGCATAAGTGGGGGATGACAGACAGCCCTGCTTGCGACTGCAGACATCCAGACCAGACGGTCCCACACATCATGAATGACTGCTCACGAGGCTTTTCCCTGGTGGCATCAAAGCCATCCACCCCGCAACTGATGTTTTCCTGGCCTGGATGTCTACCCTTGACCTACAACTTTAGGCTGTGCACGCCATACGCAAGAAGATCACTTCATGTCAAAAAACATCATGTGCAGGCATCTTCTACGTGTCATTGTGGAAGCACGTTGTCCTCATGCTCAAGGGATTACCTTAGGAAGAAGATTGTGAATTTATTTCAGATTAATATATATATATATATGAAAGCATGAACACAATAGCATCATTCATCTCATTGCAAACCCTTACCACAGACTAGTAGTAATTTGCTTAATCATTATCAACCTGCTTATCTCCTGAGGGCACTGACTATACAGGAGTACATTTCTAAAATGATGAAGGTCAATTTTCAATGTTCATTAGGAAAAATAGCAAAAGCTGTCTCTTCTTTATAATCCATGCTTACAAACTAAGGTTAGTTTTCCATGGATGTGCATAAGCCATTAAGTGATATTTGAATTCCTTTGCCTATTCAAATGCTATTTTTACTAATTACATCAACTGTTCTATTGAAACTCTGTACTATCCACCTGTTAAACATTTGGAGAAAAAGGTCGACTATATTTTATTTGGAGCCTTAATGTTGTTCGTCCTTCGTAGTCAAAGAAGACCATGATTTCAGTGTTTTTGTTTGTAGGTCCGGAGGTGTCTGGTGAGACCAATCCCAGCTCTGAAGGTTCGCCCACATATAAGACACTGTTGGGCGGGTGCTGTAGTAGAAGTTGAAGTGGCTCGAGCTTTGCACGTTGTGCGTTTCCTCTGAGCTTCTGCGGTGTGCTTCTTCTCAGCTGCGTGCTCTCCTGTGGTGATCTTGCTTCGCCAAGTTGGGCGGTCCAGAGCAACCGACTCCCAAATATTGAGATTGATGTTAAGGTCCTTGAGGGAAACTTTGAGTCAATCTTAGAAGCGTTTCTTCTGCCCCCCAACTGAGCGCTTGCCCTGACACAGTTCTCCATACAACAGCTGTTTTGGCAGCTGATGGTCTGGCATTCGGATGACATGGCCAGCCCATCTGGCTTGGGCTTTCTGAAGGAGGGTGTAGACACTGGGGATGCCGGCCCGTTGCAGGACCTCCGGGATTTTGTCCTGCCACCTAATGTGGAGGAGTCTGCGGAGACAGCTTAAGTGAAAGTGGTTGAGCTGTTTGGTATGTCTGCTGTAGATAGTCCAAGTCTCACAGGCATAGAGACAGTCCAGGTCTCACAGGCATAGACGAGCCTTAATAATAGAACGATGTAGATTAAGCTATAGCCAAAATTTGAATAAAGAATGCAGGAATAGACATAGACATAATACATACTGTTGGATCAGAATTAGGCTATTCAGCCCATTGAGTTTGCTCTGTTATTCGATCATGGCTGATCTATTCTTCCCTCTCAACCCGAATCTCCTGCCTTCTCCCTGTAACCTTTGTCATCCTTACTAATCAAACACATATCAATCCTCACTTTAAAAATACCCAATGACTTGGCCTCTGCCACCGTCTGTGGCAATGAATTCTACACATTCACTATTCTCTAGCTGAAGAAATTCCTTCTCATCTCCATTCTCAAAGTAAGTACTTTTATTCTGAGTGTGCCCTCAGGTCA
The DNA here is from genome assembly GCF_010909765.2 of Amblyraja radiata. Taxonomy (NCBI): domain Eukaryota; kingdom Metazoa; phylum Chordata; class Chondrichthyes; order Rajiformes; family Rajidae; genus Amblyraja; species Amblyraja radiata. The sequence continues at coordinate 49,811,530 of NC_045964.1, read as the reverse complement.
TAGACTCTCCCACTACTGGATACCATCAATATGAGATGTTTTTGTTTTTCTCATCATAGACATGCTGACCTGTTGAGTACTTGTTGCATTCTCAGTTTTCGTTTTTCATTTCAAATATCTGCAGTATCTATTAAACGTTACAGAATGATCCCTGTTTTTGTTTTAGATTTCAGCTTATGTTACAATGTAGATAAAAGATCCCAACATTATAACTGGAGTTGCAGTTAAATCATCATTTAGCTACTACATTATTCTTGTTTCTGTATTAGCATCCCAAAAACTTGAATTGTGTGCCTTCTTCATTTCCTTTTGATTGATAGCATGTTTAATTTTGTGAGACTTTCTTCATATTTTTCACTGCAGAATTATACCGTTTCTTCTGCTACCAATTCTTTCTGTTGCTTCAATCCTTTTTCATGATATGGCACTTAACAAACCATTAAAGTCTCAAAATGTTATTTTACCAGCGAATATCAATAATTCATTAGCTGAGTGATGAGCTTAAATAGGTTGCAAGGTATTACCATGGCTTTAGAATTTCCTTTGTTCTAATGTTCTTTTTTCAAAGAGCTTCAAATTTTAACATATCACAAATAGCAATTAATCACATAACTGGAACAAATAAATCTTTCGATCCTCACAGCATTTAATTAAACTGCCAGATACCTTCATAAGATAATTGTGAGTTCCTTTAGCTTGCCAACTGCATAATATCATCAAAATATTTATAATATTCATGATATACAGTGTAATTTATGCAAACTAAACAGGACTCACACAACAGATTGTTTCGGAATGCCTTTACTTCTTTACTTGATTATTTTCAATATCTTTCAATCTTTTCACTGAGCCTTTTCAATATACACCTTTTTGTGTTTCTCAGATTGTTTTCAATCCAGGCAACAAATTTGAACTTAAACCTTTAAAAATGTCCAGTAGTTGCATGCCTTCTGAAAATGCAAATAAATGACAAAAACTACACAGGTTCATGAGTTGGATTTTCAGGTCAGTGGTGAAAGGACATCAGATCCTCTGCTACAGCCTCTGAAAAATCAACCACTGATTGCATTCAAAATGGGGATTCACAGAATTCTTGATAATAAATTAGTTTAAAGAAACATGGCGATGGGGGAATGGGGAGTGAGGGGGAGGAATACAGTATAGGATTTGAGGTAGAAAATGAGCTTGAGGGGCCAAATGATCGATTCATGTTGTTGGTAGACAAAAATGCTGGAGAAACTCAGCGGGTGAGGCAGCATCTATGGAGCGAAGAAAACAGGCAACATTTCGGGTCGAAACCCTTCTTCAGACTGATGTGAGGGTGGGCGGTGGGAAGAAGAAAGGAAGAGGTGGAGCCTGTAGGCTGAGGGAGAGCTGAGAAGGGGAAGAGAAAGTAGGGACTACCTGAAATTAGAGGTCAATGTTCATACCGCTGGGGGTGTAAACTGCCCAAGTGAAATATGAGGTACTGCTCCTCTAATTTACGGTGGTCCTCACTCTGGCCATGGAGGAGGCCCAGGACAGAAAGGGCAGATTCGGAATGGGAGGGGGAATAGAAGTGCTGAGCCACCGGGAAGATCAGGTTGTTTATTGCGAACCGAGCGGAGGTGTTCGGCGGAGCGATCGCCAAGCCTACGCTTGGTCTCACAGATGTAGAGCAGCTGACATCTAGAGCAGCTGAAGCAATAGATGAGGTTGGAGGAGGTGCAGGTGAACCTCTGCCGCACCTGGAAAGACTGCTTGGGTCCTTGAATGGAGTCAAGGGGGGAGGTAAAGCGACAAGTGTAGCATTTTCTACAGTTGCAAGGGAAAGTGCCAGAAGAGGGGGTGGTTCAGGTGGGAAGGGACGAACTGAACAGGGAGTTACGGAGGGAGCGGTCTCAGCGTAAAGACGTTTTTTCCACGAGTAGTAGCTCTACTCAATAACCAAAAATGTGTAGCCTCCTTTTGCTCTGGTATTTTATTTAATTCACATGTTTAATCAATAATGTTTTATTATTAATGTTTAATGTTTTATGTATCATTCCTAACTGTCACTGTATGTCACGTTGTCACATCTGGGCGGAGCATCAAGGCAAATTCCTTGTATGTGAATACTTGGCCGATAAACTTATTCATTCATTCATTCATTCATTCATTCAATCATTCATTCATTCATTCAATTCCAAGATGGTAACCTGGCATCAGAATCAGGATCAGCTTCTTCGCTGTTGTTATCAGACTACTGAACAATCCTCTCATAAACTAGGTTATATTCCTGATATCCCAACTTACCTCATTATGGCCCTTGCCATTTTTTAAATCTTCACTTTCTCTAACTAAAGCTATAATACTAAATTCTGCAATATGGTATTATTCTCTTTGCAGCACCTATCAGTTTTTAATTGTTGCAAAGGTTTCTCCCGTGTTTTTTTTCACATTTTTAATGACTTTTATTCGCTGATTTTTCATCGATACTTTAATATTTTTGATTATTTTGTGAATATAAGGAATACTCAGAAATATTCAGGTTTATTCAGAAACAGAAGCTTTTTACTGTATCTTGCCACAATAATAAACCAATACCTAATTTTCATGTGGTGGAGGCAGATATGGTAGGGGGATTTAAGAGGTTTTCAGGTAGGCAGAGGAGGTCATTTAATTTGGCATGTGTAGGAAACAACTGTAGATGCTGGTTTAAATCGAAGATAGACACAAAATGCTGGAGAAACTCAGCGGGACAGGCAGCATCTCTGGAGAGAAGGAATGGGTGACATTTCGGGTTGAGATCCTTCTTTAATTTGGTAATATGTTCCGCGCAGACATTGTGGGCTGAAGGACCTGTTTCTGTGCTGAACAGTTCTATGTTCTACATTTAATAAGTGAGGAAGATCAATCTGCAGAAGGTACAGTATATACAACTGACCACACTTGCCAGCATTGGGACTACTTGCCCACAGCAAGCACAGGCCCATGAAATAATTAATCCATAATTCCCAAGTATATGTTTCACATTTTTGACTTTACTGCATGAATTATATAGAACTTTACATAATATCCCTCAAGACTTTGTTATGGGGATTAATTTTGTTTTTGTAATCTTCTTGTGAAAATCATACAAAGGAAAATATATTTAAATTTAGAAACAGAAATCTATATCTATTTCCGTCATTCTGGCTTCAGAATCAAGACAAATTCTCACTGCAATGACACCGAACAACTGAAACTAAAAACCTATTAATGGATAAATGACCCTTCATTTGGAACAATTTTTCCAAATTGAAGTCTGCATTTGTCAACTGCAAACAAGTCAATTTGCAAGGGTTTGGACTGAATGATCTGCTAATTATCCCTAAACCTTAACACGTTAACTGGCCATAATGGAGCCTATACATTCCACTTCCTAGGATTGTTATCCCCGCCCAGAACAGGTTTGTACATCAGAGTAAGGAAAATGCGCACTTGTTTGGAGTTTGACAGCAATGCCAGCTGCTTGTTATCTGAAGTGCGTGCTGGCTGAAAGCTACTTTGTTTCCTTGCATACAAACTAGGGAATTTTAAGTACAGGGTACTGCACAAAATCTCTGATAACATTCAACATTATTTATCAAATAATTAAATATATTCGCCACTCACCCTTGGCTAAACTGTACTATCCGCTGGTGTTAAAATTAATTCAGGAACTATCCCATACGATAAATAATTAGATTCCTTTAAGATTTGTTTTCTGGAGGATAGTCAAACAAATCATGCATTTCTGTAAAATTCTATGATAGTTGTACTTATTTTAAGTGTTCAAAATAATAGCATTTATTCCCATTCCTTATTTTACCCGAAGGTTGTACAGAATGTTGTTCAGAATTAGTTTTAGAAATAAGAATAATGTGGACTCATAGATTAAATAAATCTCTTTTGGCAACTGAACAGCTGCTGGGAGCAGATCCTCTGCAATTGCGAGTACGGAGTTAAATCTTGAAGTAGAAAGAATTGAGTGATGTTGTATCTGATGGGAGACGTAAGACAAACTTTTAAACTAAGCTGTTTCTGGCAGCTCTTTGCTGTGGATATGGTATGGGTCCTCAAAACAGTTGTGTTAGAAATGGCTCAAGGTTACTATTTTGGACAAGGCATTTGTTGTATCCAAGAATGTGTGCCAATCCCTTACAATGATTGTAATCATATTTTTAAAAGTTGGTTCCTGTGTTATATGATGAAAACAGCACACAACATGTTGATAGCACGTAATGAAATGCTGTGTCAGAAAGTCGAAGTCCTTTGAAGTGGCAAGAAGTTGCTGAAGATAGGCATTGGGTCATCTCGTCCATTTTTCCCAGGGATGCTGCCAGTCCTGCTGAGTTTCTCCAATATTTTACGTCAATCGTTGGTATAAACCAGAATCTGTGGTTCATTTTTATTACAGGAAGTTGCTGAAGTCTCGAACATGAAAGGGAACTCGGTAAGATAATGATTGTTTAAAATTGGAAGTCAAATTTTCGGCTATGAATATAAAAACTATTCATTGCCAGACTCAATGAATAGTTGGGTTGATTAGATAGGTGCTGATAGCTGATAGCTGAACGCTGGGTGACGAGAATCCCTGAAGTGCAATGTGCAAATTGGATGGAATCAATGGCATTCTGTGCATGGAGAGGCCTACATTTCTCACAAGCCTTTGTGCTTGCTCTGTCTCTTCTTTCCAGCAAAAATGAAACAAATTAATGGAGAGCACCAGCAACTTATTCTGCAATGTTGGCAAAATGGAAGACTTTACGTAAATCTCCATGACCAACTTGAGATGTCAAAATTCATGGGGCTGTTCATTTGGCAGTCACTTGCGATGCAATCCTCAGTCTGCTTTGATGTGGATGTTGTGATTTAAGTTTAGGTTTAGGTTTATTGTTGTCACATATCGCAAGGTACAATAAAAAGCTTGGTTTTGCATGCTATCTAGTCAGATCAGATAATACCATGCATAAATATAATCAAGCCACTAGACAGAAGATTAAAATTGCAGAATATAGTTCTCAGCAGGTATAGGTGACGTTTTAGGTCAGGCAATAGGTGCAGGTGTAGGCCATTCGGCCCTTCGAGGCAGCACCGCCATTCAATATGATCATGGCTGATCATCCACAATCAGTACCCCGTTCCTGCCTTCTCTCCATTTCCCCAGACTCGCTATCTTTAAGAGTTCTATCTAACTCTCTCTTGAAAGCATCCAGAGAATTGGCCTCGACTGCCTTCTGAGGCAGAGAATTGCTCATCTCCGTTCTAAATGGCTTACCCCTTATTCTTAAACTGTGGTCCCTGGTTCTGGACTCCCCCAAGCATCCTTGTGGGGCACTGGTCCTGAGGACATGGCCAGGGACTCCATCCTGGCCAGTTGCTTTCCACAGTTCCACTCAGGAAGGCGAATGCTGTGTCTGCCATAGTAACCGCTGGTACATACACAGCCCAGACTGGCGGGGCTGGTGACATTCCACAACTGACCTTCTCTTCAAAGCGGGTGTAGAATTAATTGAGCTACATGGCAGGTTTCTGTGTGGATATCCTTGGTGAAGCAAAGATGCCTCATGCTCTTTGTTTCTGAAGTCGGTTCAGAGAATTGCTCCCTAATCATCTCTGTCAGATATGGCTACTCAAAGCCATTCTTCTTAATTAGGGATGCTGTACATCTTTATAAATGCTCTCGAGGAAACGATGCTTGTCAATTGTACCAAATGCATAAATGTATCTTAAATTTAACAATCAGAAAGTCAGAAATACTGGAAATGAGCAGTCAGAAAATCTGAAAGTGTTTGACATCATCAGATTAATATTCCTATCCATCAAGAGTCATTCTATTGTACAGAACATTAAAGAAATGCAAATATGTATGTTTTACAGGAATTTAATAGTCAAGAGATGAAACTATAACAAGAATGATCTGAATGACCACTAAACATCAAACGACATAAAAAGTGCGTGATTAGGAGTTTAATTTTCTTAGTCTCATTTATGTCTTCAGGGTGAACAAGATGTACGTTTAGTAGGAATTTTGTGGAAATTACATGTACTTTGCAAGGAATAAGATTTAAGATAAAACCTGAAACTGTTGCAAATACTCAGCAGATCTGGCAGCATCTGTGGAGAGAAGAACAGAGTTCAAACATCAGGCCGATGACATTTATTGGGTTTTTTATATGGTAAACCATCTGCAGAGTGCAAACCTTGTACAAGGTATATCTGGGAACTGGAAATTAAATAATATCACAGAGAATTTTATTGATATGGAGCACATGTGGTAGAATAATGTTATGATAGTGTATGACAAGACAAGGCAGGTCAAGTCAAGTTTATTGTCTTATGAACTAGTACGGTCAGGTGTAGGTACAATGAAAATCATACTTGCAGCAGCATCACAGACAAAGGGACTCAGACTACACAAAAAAACATACATTATACATAAATTGTGCATACATTCTCAATACAGTGAAATGAAGAGCATGGAGTAAACTAGATGACATTAGTGCAAATCACAATAAGAAAACAAGTCTCTGGTAGTGCAAGAGGTGATCCATACGTTGTATACGTTGATGAGGTAGGATTAGGATTGTGTTGGTCAGTTCCAGAACCTGATCATTATAGGAGAATTGCTGTTCCTGAACCTCATGGTGAGAGACTCAAGGATTCTGTATCTCCTGCCCGACGGTAGCAGTGAGAAGAGGGCATGGGGGGATGGTGAGGATCCTTGATGACAGCTGACGCCTTCTTGAGGCATCGCCTCATGTAGATGTTTATAATTGCATATGGACAAAGGATAAATGTAATTAGGTGATGCACGTCAACCTTCTCTTTCAAAGCCACGATAGTCATGAATGGACTAAAATCCCCAGTGTGACACAACACAGACAAAATGATTGACATAAGTGCAAAGTTTAAAATAAGATAGTAAGTTGTATCAGAGGATTATCTTTAATTGATTATTCTAGTCATTATTTCCTGTGCATGAACAACCTGCTGATGGCAAGGAAAGGAACCCATATCTAAAGTTTTAACACTTAGTGTTATATTCTGATTAAAATGTCATGAAAGGATTATTGTCAGATTTGGATTGTTCTGCATTCATTTCAACAGAATGTTAGAGGCAATCAATTACAATCGCTGAGCTAATACTAACCTTGAAACAAAAATATGTAGGAAAGAACTGCAGATGCTGATTTACACCAAAGACAGACACAAAATGCTGGAGTATAGCCCCTGTCCCACTTTCACGACCTAATTGGCGACCTCTGCCGAATTTGCCCTTGACTCATACTCGCAGCATGGTCACCACGAGGTCGTAGGAGGTCTTCGTAACTCTTCCTCATGCTCGTGAGTGGTCTCCGCGTACTCGTGGTCTCAAGTAGGCCGCGGCGTTTTTTCCAGCCTGATAAAAAATGTCCACGAGTAAAATAAAGGTTGACATGGAAAAAATTGATACTTTTTACTCGTAGGTAGGTCGCAGTAGGTCGTGATGGTAGTCGGAGGTAGTCGTAAATAGTCGTAGATAGTCGTAGGTTGGTAACTGGCCAGAGAAAGAAAATGCAAACATGACATCATTTTATCATGTGACCATTTTCCACTTGTAGCTAGTCATAGTTGGTCTTAGGTGTGGAAGACTGAGGTCGTGGGGGGTCGTAGGAGGTCGTAGACATAGTCGTAGGAAGTTGTAGACATAGTCGTAGGTTATAGGAGGTCTTTTACTTCAGCGAGTCAACATACGACCTTGACATTTTTTTCAACTCATCTAGGGTCTTCTAAACTCGTGGATTAGGTCGTCCAAGTGGGACAGGCCCTTAACTCAGCAGGACAGGCAGCATCTCCAGATAGATGGAATGTGTAATGTTTCACGTCGAGACCCTTCTTCAGACTGAGAGTCAGAGGAGAGGGAGACACAGAGATAAGTAAGGATAAGATATGAAAATGAGACATCAAAAGAGATGAAGTTTAAGGAACATGTAGAATAGATCATTGTTAGCTTGGTGACAACAAAGCAAACATGGATAAAAATAAAAAACAAAACAAAAATACATCAATCCCAACTCATCAGCAGTGAGGTTTACCTCAGTAAGAAGCATTGAGAAGTTAGAGTAATTAGAGTTTTGAAATGAGTACATCATCATTAACCAACTATTTCACATAGAAAGTGGTGGATATATGGAACGAATTGCCAGAATAAGTAGAGGCAGGTACGATAATACAGTTTAAAATACATTTGGATATGTACAAGGATAGGAAAGGTTTAGTGGGATATGAGCAAAACATGGGCAGGTAGGACTAGTGAAGATGGGTATCTTGGTTAGCATGGGCAGGTTGGAGAAAAGGGCCTGTTCCGTGCTGTATGGCTCTATGACTCTCTATTTCAATGTTATATTATGGCTGAAACAAGGAACTGCAGATGCTGGTTTACAAAAAAAGACACAAAGTGCTGGTGTAACAGCGGAGCACGCAGCATCGCTGAAGAGCATGGATAGGTGATGTTTTGGGTTGGGACTCTTCTTCATTTTGGCATATTATTGCATCTGTTGGAACAAATCTTAGTTAGATTGATGTAGAATATTCTGCTCAATATACAGTTTAAATCTTCTTAATTATGGAAAATGTGACCAAACATTTATCTGTGCCAATTTTGCCACTGCTAAAATGCAATTGCATGTCTCCAGAAGCTTCTTTAATATTCAATAGTGCCTCTTACATTAAAAAAGCGTTATCGTGTCCCCTCATTTTGTCCCAATTGTTAACGAAAAGCTCCGATTTTTTCTCACCTGCCAGCATGGCTATGCAGCTGAGAGCCCAGTAATTGCCCTTATCAGCATTGAGGCAAGGAAGTTGAGTGTATGAGTGACCCTGACTGTGGAGAGTAGTGTGTAGAAAGGAACTGCAGATGCTGGTTTATACTGAAGTGCTGGAGTACTGTAACTGAGCGAGTCAGTCAGCATCTCTGGGGAAAAAATGTCTAGTTTCAGATTCCAACCTGAAACATCATCCATTCCTTCTCTCCGGAAAACCTGCCTGCCCCGTGAGATACTCCAGCATTTTGTGTCTATCTTCGGTGTAAACCAGCATATGCAGCTCCTTCCTGCACATTTTGTCTAATGTTGAAGAGTAGTACAGGCACGTGGCTGAGTTTGTACTTCAGTTTTTATGAGGTCGCAGATGTGAGTGAGCATGCCTTGTGGACACAGAACTACAGCATGAAGATCACTCCTCTGGGATGTATAGAGAATAAATTGGTTACCTGTGAAGACTGGGTGAATAAGGTGCTGGGTGTTGAGTCATTGTATACCTCATGATGTGATCCCTATGACTGGCTGTGGTGCCTGGGAAGAATCTCTCGCATAAGCACATGATCCACAAACAGGGAGAACTAAGTCAAGACAAATTGCCATTGTAAGTCGTGTTTGGTTGGAGCCGTATGTTTGAAGAAGGAAAGAAGCATCTGTGTTCAGTGTGAGCATGCCTAGGTGCACAGGTTTAATGTGATTGATCCCTTTAAATGATGGCACTGTGGAGTCTTCAGTATCACTAACATCCGGTTGTTCTGTGAGTGAACAAGCCTGCCTTTTCTCAATGTACATGAAAAGCTCACTGAAGACAAACGTTGGGCATTCCTCTCTAGACACTCAAAAATGTGTGCAGCATTGCTTTGTGTTCACATGATTTTCAAGCATACAATACCTTTTTTGATGCGGCGTAAACTATTTTCTAGATCTTTTTCTTTGGTTTTTGTGGTATTCTGAGGAAATAGTTGGGGCCAGATTTATGACTTGGGTGATAGTGCTTACATCTGTCAGCTTTCATCTCTCTACTGTGCCTGTGAATTCCAGTGTTAAGCATACAGCTTTAGATCACAACCATCTGCTTTCAAGTGGCATGGTCATCACTCACTGCAAATTCTGGTTACAAACAAAAGCAACATTTCACTGCTCACTACAGCCTGAACTCTGTGCAAACTAATGAGTCTGTCAAAATGGAGACAATCTACATTTGTCATTTCTTATCTGTTGCCTCTTCCATTCGCCACTTTGACTTGGCTATCCATGTGTGCATGGGTCAAGGACTAGTCACTGACAATGTCACAACACTTGTGCAGTTAGCTTGAAGCCTCTTTCAACTTATGTATCCATAAATACCAGAGGAAAAATAATAAAAACCACATTATCAATTGGGACCCATAAAATATAATCTGGAGTTCTTTAAATAACTTTGAGCATTTTAAAAACAAGAAATGATTAATGTACCCCTTGCCTTGCAACTGGATAAACATTGCTTTCAACTATGTGCAGGAAGGCTGGGGTTACTAAATTACAATAGAAGAATAACAATACCAAAAGGTTAATGGTGAGAGAGAGGGTCATTTTTAATATTTATGAGTAATGATAAATTTGTTTATTATTATTTTTACACATCTTTGAACGTTGCCAGTGCATTAATTAGTTCATTCCTCACATCTTGCTCTTGGGCAAAAATAAAACAGAAATGGTGTTTAACGGCACAAAAACAATTATTTTCAAATCTTATGCTGTGGCTCTGTTCAGTAAATATAATGCGAGAAATTTATAGTTGCTGAACAATCCATGAATGATCCAGCAGCCATTAAAATGCACTCCAACTGTTTCACTTACAACTTTACTGAAGCTTGTTATTAATTTAGATTATGTAAATATAGAAAATGATATATTTTTCTGTGGATACATTTTCTGGATGTTCTTTGTCAAGATCTTTCGCATCTTTTTTTATCTCTATTTAAAAGTAAGCACATGCTGCTTGCGGATTGTCTTCATGAACAATTTATTCAATATATACAAAATAATTCTTCATGCACAGTGGCGCAGCATTAGAGTATCTGCCATACAACGCCAGAGACCCGTGTTCGATCCTTACACCAGGTGCTGCTGTCTGTACGGAGCTTGTATGTTCTCCCTGTGACTGCATGGATTTTCCCTGGGTGTTCTGGTTTCCTCCCACATTCCAAGGATGGGCAGGTTTGTAGGTTAATCAGCTTCTGTAAATTGCCCCTAGTGTGTAGGGAGTGGATGTGAAAGTGGGATAACATATAACATACGGGTGAGCGATGGTGAGCGTGGTCTTGATGGGTTGAAGGGCCTGTTATCACACTCTACCCCTAAACTAAACTTAACCTTTCAACTTGAAATGCTGTAATGATTATAGGGCAAGGTTAAGGCAGAGACATTTCAAAGACAGGAAAATAAATGGGTAATTGGTAGCACAACAAGTTTGACGTACTGACCTGACCTCCAATTCTGAGGTTCCATTCTGCAAAGTGGAGAGACTCCGTCATTTCTTCCCTCACAATTAAGATCATAAGTTCATAAGTGATAGGAGCAGAATTAGGTCACTCGCCCCATCAAGTTTACTCTGCCATTCAAGCATTGCTGATCTATCTCTCCCCCATAACCCTATTCTCTTGCCTTCTCCCCATAACCCCTGACACCCGTACTAATCAAACTAATCAAATTCTTCATGCACAGTAATCAAATTGGCTGCATCGCAGGGAGGATCTTGAATGAGCTATCAGTGAAATGAAGTATTGGATGATCTGCTTCCAGTGGTCCTGCAACTACAAAAGAACAACATTAGTTGGGCTATTTTTGGAGCAATCTCCGGCAGCACAATGCTTGGTTCAGTTTGGCAAAGTTCACCGAATGTGTCCTTGATTACTTGTACATACTGCAGGAATGAAAGTCTTCCAAGCACCCAGTTAAGCAGATTTGTAACTATATATGATGCAACCAGACTGTTTGGCCATCTGGTTAAGGAAGAGGATTCAGAGCACTGAACGTATGTGCAGACATACCTTCATTGACTAGGTGTACCAATTGGCATGACTTTTGACGCATTGTTGAGCCAGAGACTGCTGTTAGGTGAAACATTTATAAAGACTGATCTGTTGGTATCAGTTTCAATTTGCTTCAAGAATCAGCAGCACTAACAATCCCAGAGAAACCACACTGGTGGGGAGTTTGGGATTTGGTTGCTTGCGGGAGCAGTAGAACAATGATCCAGTGAAAAGGAAGTAGGGAAATGTTGGCAGAGAATGATGATAGTGATCATTATCACTGCAACATTATTACATCTGACCTGTATCATCCAATTCTGAGGTTCCACTATTGAACATTCCAAGATGAGACACCTGGCACTGGTCAATACCCAATCACAACAAAACATCAATTTTATTAATCCAACGTCACATCTCCCCAAGGATGATTTTTACTCAATAGGCCTGTTATTAGTACCTACATTTCCTTTCATGGCCATTTGTGTTCACAAACACATACCTGTCCTTAAATTCCTACAGAAGGTAATTGGAGCATGTCTGTGGCTTCTTTTATCTCTGTGAGGATGTTCCAGTGGGCTACTTGGTTCTTGTTATACATAATGACCAGACTGCTAACTCTATTACAACTACCAGGTCTAACCTGTTCAATAGAACAAAAAGATTTGTTCTGTGTAGAAAGGAAATACAGATGCAGGTTTATACCGATGATAAACACAAAATGCTGGAGCAACTCAGCGGGTCAGACCCGTCTCTCTGGAAAAAAAGTCTGGGTGACGTTTCGGGTCGGAACCCTTCTTCAGACAAAACACATTGTTTAGTGTTTATTGTTTTTGTTTGTTTCTGTTATACCAATTGAATCAATATCCCAATGCCATAAAAATGCTCTGGAATGCTATATATTCCTTGTGCCAGATTTTTGCCCACTCACCTACATCCTTTTAGCCTTCTCATATACTCGTTGCAACTTATCTTTCTCCTTACCATGGTGCAGTGAGTGAACAAAGTGAATGTAGGTCTTATCAAAGACGAGTGGGGAATTAATAATGTAAAGTACAGCTATGGCAGATGAACATAAACTTGGTGTCTTCACCTGAGTCATTGGTATCTATCTATACTATTACTAAAACTCTCATCTTGACCACTCATCTTGCCTGCGTTGTTTTTAAATTTGCGCAAACAGTGTACCTTATATCGCTAGGATTTTCTCACCAGCTTACTCACCATTCTCCTCTGCTCCAAGTGCACCAAGTTTTGTTCCGATCAGTAGAATATCAGAAAAGTTATGAAGGTTACAAATCGTGAGATCAGCAGATTGGTCTTCTTACCTGTCATTCGCCATGAAGGTAATGCCCCTTCCGGGGGTGAGGAGAATAAAGCCTTGGAGGCCGGGCGTGAGTCAGTCAGCCCGGAAGCCATGGGTGAGAGTTGAGTTCAGAACTGTGAGTCCACAAACTGTGAGAGAGTGAACTGTAAGTCCACAAGCCGTGAGTAAGTGAACTTTGAGTCCACAAGCCGTGAGTGATTGAACTGTGAGTCCACAAGCCGTGGCTGAGTGAACTGTGAGTCCACAAGCCGTGAGTGATTGAACTGTGAGTCCACAAGCCGTGAGTGACTGAACTGTGAGTCCACAAGCTATGAGTGACTGAACTGTGAGTCCACAAGCCGTGGCTCAGTAAACTGTGAGTCCACAAGCCTTGAGTGACTGAACTATGAGTCCACAAGTCATGACTGTGTGAACTGTGAGTCCACAAGCCATGGCTGAGTGAACTGTGAGTCCACAAGCCGTGGCTGAGTGAACTGTGAGTCCACAAGTCGTGGCTGAGTGAGTGAACTGTGAGTCCACAAGCCGTGGCTGAGTGAACAGTGAGTCCGCAAGCCACGACAGTGGTAGGCCACATCAGCACTCCCCCACACCAGCCCGTGCCTGAAGCCGTCCCCCTCCCCGGCTACAGAATGCTCCTGCCGGCCCCCACCTAAAGTCTCCCCATCTCCAGCTGCAGGACTAGCCCAAGATTGCATTTGACCTACAATGTCCATGCTAGCCCTCTGGAAACCAGTCGTTTTGGGCCACAACACACATACTAGCCCTCCAGAAAGCCCCCCCCCCCCCACTGGCCACCACCTAAAGCCATCCTCCTACCCAGCTGAAGGATGCTCTCCCCTCCCCCACTGACCCCAGACTGCCCCACCTGAAGCTGTGCCCCTCCCCAGGCTGCAGTACGCTCCCCCCACCGGCCCCCGACAATCCCCGCCTGAAGCCGACCCCCTCCCCTGGCTGCAGAACGCAACAAGAGACGCAACAAGAAAGAATGGACTGAATCAATCTCCTCTTTAACATTTAAATTGTTGTTATATTTTAAGAGTTATGCACATTTTAAGCTTTAATAAATCCCTTTTCCACTTGCTGTGCCCGACAGCTGCATCAGGGCATCACAACGGTAACCCGTCAGCCGCGCCTGCGCAGTTGGGGGCTATCCGTGAATGGTGGAATATTGGAATTGGTGGAGAGGTGGAATATTGCGTTGGGGTACCAGGCCTCCCATGTGAGAATGGGACCCAACGGGTCCCACTTAGTCTAGTAAATTATAAAGATCGAGGCACTTCCAGTGAGCCCTGTGGCACAATACGTGTTATGTCTTACCAGTCAGAAATGGCCCATTTATGCCTGATTCGGTATGTCAGAGAATACTCTCTTGAACTTCTACAGGTTGCAGTAGAGAGAATATTGACTGGTTGCATCACGGCCTGGTTCGGCAACTCGAGCGCCCAGGATCGAAGAAGACTGGTGAACATTGCCCGGTCCATTACGGCTACTGACCTCTCCACCATCAAATGGACATACAGGATTCGCTGCCTCAAAAAGGCATCCAGAATCATCAGCGACTCACACCACCCCGGCCACACACTTGTTTCACTCCTGTCGTCAGGAAGAAGATGTAGGAGCTTGAAACCTGTAACGTCCAGGTTACACATAATATCACTGACATTGCTGCGACCCTCGCCATTAACACCGGTCAGATTTGACCAGCAAGTCAGCAGGAACCAGGCATGTAAATAAACCGTCCACAGGAGCAGGTCAGCAACATGGCTTCTTGTGGTAGGTGGTTCACCTCTTAACGCCTAATACCCTCTGCACCATCTACAATGGAGGAGCATGATGGATTACTCTGTGCCTGGATGAGTACAGCTTAACTTAAGAAGCTTCATGCAGAGTAACCCATTTGATTGGCATTGTATCCATCATCGTAAACATGAACCCCCCCTACCATCAGCGCGCTGCAGCTGCAGTGCGTAACAAGTACAAAATGTGTGACAGCTACTTGCCTAGACTCTGACATATCTCCCTACCAGTGATCTCTATCATCAAGAAAGACAAGAGCCGCAAGCACACCCACCACCACCAGCAAATTCTCTGTCTTGGATATATATTGCCATTCCTTCATAGTCACTGAGCCTAAATTTTAAAACTCCCTATCCAACAGCACTGTGACGAGGGCAGCGCAGTGGTGCAGTGGAAGATTTGGTGCCTCACAACGCCAGAGACCCGGGTTCGATCCTGATGATGGGGTGGTGTCTGTGCGGAGTTTGCACGTTCATCCTGTGAGCGCCTGGATTTTCTCAGGGTCTTCCGGTTTCCTCCCATATTCCAAAGACGTGTGGATTTGTAGGTTAATTGGTTTCTGTAAATTGCCCCTGGTGTGTAAGATGCTTTAAATGGGATAACGTAGAACTGATGTACGGGAGATCGACGGTCAGCGTAGACTTGGTGGGCTATTTAGCTGTTTCCATGCAGCAGCGTTAATTAAAAATTAAAAACTAAAAAAAATGGGGGCTTCACCAGAAGGATGGCAGCAATTCAAGAAGGTGGCTCCCCATTATCTTCTCAAGGGCACATCAGGTTGAACAACAAATGCTGGTCTGGACAGTAACATCCATATCCATTAATAAATAAACAGCCTGGTGAACTAGTCCAAATCCGTAACCTTGAAAGAGACCTTGAAAACTATCTATAGTTTGTATCCAAAATTATGTCAGAAATTCCCATGTGGATCAAATGCCTACAGTTACTGAGGTTCCTGATGCCACCAATATTACGCGTAACCTTGATGCAGAGTCATCTACTGCCGCAGATGATCAGTAAGAGGCTGCAAGTATCTCTGCGGGAGGAATAAGTACAGTATCAGGAGGAGACCAAACTGACTAACGAAAGCTTGTCTTTTTCAATATAAACCCAAAGAGAGTAACCAAAGAATTAAAAAACTACAGGTCCTGGAAATCTGCAAAATAAAAATAAAATGTTGGAAATACTTAGCATTTTCTGGAGATAATGTTTGTCAATGACCTTTCAGAAGAAATCTGCTACATATGAAGCATTAACACTTTTGCACTCACCACAATTGCCTTACAACTTGTTTTTCAAGCAATTTTAGTTTTTAATGTTCGGTCCAGTGTTGTGACAGGAGAACAGGACAAAAGAAAAGTATTATAGACAATAATAGATAATGGATGAGATATTATAAACAATAGACAATAGAAATAGGTGCAGGAGGAGGCCATTTGGCCCTTCGAGCCAGCACCGCCATTCAATGTGATCACGGCTGATCATCCACAATCAGTACCCCGCTCCTGCCTTCTCCCCATATACCTTGACTCCGCTATCTTTAAGAGCTCTATCTAACTCTCTCTTTAAAGCATCCAGAGAACTGGCATCCACCACCCTCTGAGGCAGAGAATTCCACAGACTCTGTGTGAAAAAGTCTTTCCTCATAGCCGTTCTAAATGGCTTACCCTTTATTCTGCCTAAAAGCGCACAAGAATTGAATTGAATTGAATACTTTAATATCACATGACAAGTCATAATGAAATTCTTTGCTTGCATACCCAAGGTATGCAAATTGTTGCCACGTAAAGGGTGCTGACAAAGTTACAAAGTATCCCGTGCCAGGTCTTCCTTTGTTCATATTAAGGAAACTGCTGGAGGCTTTCAACATATCAAGCTAAATAGATGAACAGAGCTTTAAACTCAGCTGCGATACTACAGTATGCGGTCTGGAAGATTGAACGTTCGTTTAGTTTAGTTTCGAGATACAGTGCGGAAACAGGCCCTTTGGTCCACCGGGTCCGTGCCAACCAGCGATCCCCACACATTAACACCATCCTGCACATACTAGGGACAATTTTTTTAACTCATATGCCAAGCCAATTAACCTACATACCTGTGTTGGAAAGAACTGCATATGCCAATTTAAATTGAGTTTGTATCAACCTACATACCTGTACGTCTTTGGAGTGTGGGAGGAAATTGAAGATCTCTGAGAAAATCCACACGGTCACGGGAGGAACGTACAAACTCTGCACAGACAGCACCCGTAGTCGGGATCGGACCGGGGTCTCTGGTGCTGCACGCGCTGTAAGGCAGCAACTCTACCGCTGCCCCACGATGCCGCCCTGCTACTTCGAGGGGTAGTTGCAAGCCTCTGTGTTTGAAGGTCTGGTCTGAACTGAAAGTCAAGTGGTTTTAATGTGCAATGTAATCTTCAGGTGTTACACAATATAAACGTCAGGCATATATAAATATGTGTGAACATCAACTGACTGGTGTATCTGATCATTCATGTGTCACTGTAAACATGAAGAACCTCAGGGATAAGCCATAAAATCCTTTCAGAGCTCTCCATACTTTCTGCACAGTACTCTGCAGATTCTCCATGTTAGTTTAATTGAGACTGGGAACCTAGTCCTTGGGGGGTGGAGTGGGGGAGTGAAATACATGTGAATAAGGCATGACAGAATTATGGATTAACATGCAAAACAGTACTTCAATGTACTCTAACTGTAATGCATTCAATAGTTACATTTTAAAATTATATATGGCATCAGGTTTGATAACCCAGGTTCCAATGTGCAAAATGTCTGCATGATTTATCAGAAACAGCTGCCTATGAAAGACCTTTCATTCATTTCATCGTCGATAAAATGAAAGCATAATTACATGTACAAATTTCACTGTGCAAAGAATGCATTGTTAAGCTGTCCTTGTTATCATAAGTGAAACATGCATTCCTCACAACGTCTAATGGCAATCATTTTTCTTTTTGGGCAAAGGTAGCATTAATCTCTAAGCTGTTACATTCTTGCAGCTTCTCACCAAATAGATGATCCTATTTTAGATGTTAAGCAAGAATTGTTTAACTGCAACATCCGATCCATAACAGTGAATCTTATAAATAATGGTGCAGTAACTGCACGCGTTCTGGAAACATACACAGACCTCAATCATTTACATTGCACCTGAGGCAGAATAGAAATAAAGGATAGTCATCTATCACCTTTCAACGGAAAGGGAAAATCAATTCAGTAACAGAACTGTGTAACCTGGACCTGATGAAGTTGCAAGTGGTTAGTTGGAAGTAGCACAATGTTTTCAGTAAATTGATGAGAGTTTGGTATAGGCACATTAATTAATTTTGTACAAAACCTTTCATAGCAATTGTTTATTAGATGACCGAGAGGTATTGTCAAGTCAGGCCAAGTGCTTTACCTGAAGGATCGTAGATTGCAACTAGTCCGAATTGGATTTTACTAAAACTTGAAATGAAAATAATGCAAACACACAATACATCAGGTACAATTTGAATATGAAGTAGGGTCCCGACCCAAAACGTCACCCACTGACCCACTGAATTACTCCAGTACTTTGTGTTTTACATCAGATATAACCTTTGGAGAGAGATTAGAATGAATATGATAACCTTTAGAAGTAATATCTCATGCCAGTAACCCTACAACAAAAAAAGAGGGCTTTTAATTTATTAGCAAGAAATCTGTGGAAAGTTTAATTGGTAGATTTCCCAAGTTTGATACTACAGCCATTTTCAATAAACTCAGGAGTGTTCCCATTGTGTTAATTTGTACAGAGGTAGGCAGAGAACCCAAAAGTCTATAAACAGCGCAGAGCTGAATCAAAACATTGACATGATCAGGTTTCATATCTAATGGTCAGCATATCAAGGCTTGGGAAGATGTGTTTCTTCTTAACTTACACTCCTTCTAGGTATGTTACAAAACTTACCTTCAGCGACGCTGCTGTTCTGCCACTGGCCGTGTGCGTGACTTTGGCGTCTTTGGGGGGGGCGTTTAACGCATTAAACGAAAAAATGCGTTTTTTCTCTTACCTGTCCTGGATATATTTTCTCGGAGTGCAATCTTTTTTTTTTTTTTTTTTTTTTTTAATTTTATTTTTATTAGAAGTACAGTAAATTATAGTAATACACATCACATAAATCTTATTACATTTTGTTGTACATCTTCGTTTTTCGAGCTTTAAAAAAGGTAGAAATAAAAGAAGTAAGGAAAGTGAGCAAGAATCGTGAAGGTGCAGGAAAGTGTTGGGAGAAGAAAGCCCCTTGGGGAAGAAATTAGAGAAGGAAGTAAAGAAAGGAAATAAGACCCTAGAAAGAAAAGC
The DNA here is from genome assembly GCF_010909765.2 of Amblyraja radiata. Classification (NCBI taxonomy): domain Eukaryota; kingdom Metazoa; phylum Chordata; class Chondrichthyes; order Rajiformes; family Rajidae; genus Amblyraja; species Amblyraja radiata. Next base: position 49,792,268 of record NC_045964.1, on the reverse strand, counting down.
AAAAAAAAGGAAAGACAATCGCTCTATTGTAACACAAAACTCCGCAAAAAAAGGATATACCAACCGTGTTTTAATTTTTTTTTATTTTATACCCCCCGTTACCAGATCCTGGTACCATTTGTATTGTATTGTATTGTATATCTTTATTGTTATTTTCCTGAGTACTCACATACCCAGAGGAAACAAAAAAACGTTACTCAAACCAGTGTCCATTCAGTGTGCAGTAAAAAATAAATAGAAATAAAAATACATATATCATGAACAAGTTTAACACTACTCTCAACTAAACATCAACAGGCGTTCCGATCGGCAGCGGCACGACAGTGGCTCTGTCCAGGTTGGTGGTTGGTGCGCGATACTTTGGCAGGGGGCAAAGTCCGTTTAACAGTCTTATAGCCTGCGGGAAGAAGCTGAGGAGCATCCTGCTGGTTTTGCAGCTAATGCTCCTGTACCTCTTCCCGGATGGCAGGATGGAGAATATGTGATGCGATGGGTGGTAGGGGTCTTTGATGATGGAGATGGCTCTGTTGATACATCTCTTCCTGTATATGTCCAGCAAGAAAGGGAGTGGAGCACCAATAATCCTGCTGGCGGTCTTCACAATCCTGTCAAGTTGGTGCCGTTCGTACGCCTTGCAGCTCCCGAACCAGGAAGTGATGCCGTTGGTTAATGTGCTCTCGATTGTCCCCCTATAAAAAGTTCGTAGATGTGTAGTGGGGAGACCTGCTTTACGTAGTCTTCGGAGAGGGTGTAGTCGCTGCTGGGCTCTCTTGACCAGTGCTGTGGTGTTGGTTGTGGACATCAGGTCATCTGACAGGTGGAGTCCTAGGAACTATTTATATTTTAAATTACTATTGCACCTTATGCTTGTAATAGTTCCGTAAATGCAGACCACGTCTTTTGGAAGTGGTCTGCTTTGCCTGCTAGGAGGAGTCTCATCTCTTCCAAATGTAGTGTTTTGAACATGTTTGAAATCCACATTTTTATTGTTGGTATTGGAGCATTTTTCCAAAATTTGAGTATAAGCTTTTTTCCCATTATTAGCCCGTAATTAAGTAAGTTCTTTTGAAACACATTTAATTCGGGGTTACCTTCCGATATTCCAAAAATGATCCATTCTGCTTTTGGTACAAGTTTTATTTTAAATAATTTTGTGAAGATTTCAAATATTTCATTCCAGAATTTTTGAATTTTTATACAGAAAACAAAAGAGTGCGCTATGTTAGCTTCTTGTGACTGACATTTATCACAAATGGGTGAGACATTGGGGAAAAGTTTATTTATTTTAGTTTTTGAATAATATAGTCTATGTAATGTTTTATATTGAATTAGAGTATGTCATACGTTGATCGAGCATTTATGCACATATAGTAAGTGTTTATCCCAGCTCTCTTTTGAAATTTTTATAGCTAGTTCTTGTTCCCAATCTCTTCTAATACCATCGGTTGTAGGTATTTCTATATTTAAAATAATGTTGTATAAGTATGATATTAGATTTGCTGATTCAGCCTTTGTCTTCATGGCTTCATCCAATAAGTCTGGAGGCATGTTATGATAGTCTTTTGTGTATTTTTTCAGATAGTCATGGATTTGAAGATATTTAAAATATTGATTATTTTTCAAATTATATTTCAGTTGTAATTGTTGAAATGATAATAATTTTCCTAATTCATACAAGTCTCCGAGCGTTTTGATTCCCATTCTTTCCCATTGTGTAAATGATTTATCTATAATTGAGGGTTTAAACAACGGGTTATTGACTATTGGCATTAAAAGAGATAGATTTCTTAATTTTAGATCCTGTTTTATTTGTTTCCAAGTTCTAATTGTGCTATGTATCATTGGATTTTTATTATAATTTTTGTTATTCAGATTCATTGGTGAGAGGAGAGTCACTCCTGTATTACACGAAGAGCAGTCCTCTCACTCCATTACAATCCAATCCACCTGCTGGGCAGAGTTGTCCAGCAGGTGAATCATATTTTTAATATTTACTGCCCAATTATAGTACATAAAGTTAGGGAGCGCTAGACCACCCATCTCTTTTGGTTTACTAAGGTGTGCTCTTTGTATTCTGTGGGATTTGTAATCCCATATAAAATTTGTAATGTCTGAGTCTAGTTTTTTGAAAAACTTTTTTGGAAGATATATTGGAATTGATTGAAATAAATATAGGATTTGTGGTAAAAAGATCATTTTTATAGCATTTATTCGACCTATTAAAGACATCGGGAGCGTTTTCCAGAATTTAATTAGATTATTTAGTTTCTTAAGTAAGGGGCTATAATTGGCATTAAACATAGCGTGATAATTTCTAGTGATTTCAATTCCTAAATATTTAAATTTTTCTGTGGCTATTTTAAAGGGGAATTTCAAGAGATGTGATGAGTCTTTCGGTTTTATCGACATAATTTCACTTTTGTTCCAGTTTATTCTGTATCCTGAGAAAGATCCAAAGTCCTCAATTAGATTTAATATGTTTGGTATACTGATTTGGGGTTTTGTGATATACAGTAATACATCGTCTGCGTATAAGGATATTTTGTTATTTGAATATTTTGTATTATAACCGTAAATATCCGGGTGTGTTCTAATTTTTTCAGCTAAAGGTTCAATTACCAGAGCAAATAACAGCGGTGATAATGAACATCCTTGTCTATTGCCCCTTGTTAATTGGAATTTCGTAGATAGTATATTATTAGTTAATATTCTAGCCGTGGGTTTGTTATATAATAATTTTATCCATGCGATGAAGCTCTCTCCCATTTGAAATTTTTGCAATACTTTAATCATATAATCCCATTCTACTTGATCAAACGCTTTTTCTGCGTCCAATGAAATGATAGATAACTCTTGTTCTTGAGGTTTGTGAGAGTGCATTATGTTAAACAGACGTCTCAGGTTATTAAATGAATGTCTCTTAGGTATAAATCCCGTTTGATCCTCATTTATTAATTTATTAACATATTGACTTAGTCTTCTAGCTAGTGTTTTCGCTAATATTTTTTGATCCGTATTTAACAAAGCAATAGCTCTATATGAGCCTGGTTCTTCTATATCTTTATCTTTTTTAAGTATTAATGTGATCGTTGATTCTGCTAGTGTTTCAGGTAAGATTTGTTCTTTAAAAGCGTATGTATACATTTTCTGTAGACGTGGTGTAACTATGTCGTAAAAACATTTATAAAATTCATTACTGAATCCGTCTGGTCCTGGTGTTTTTCCATTCTTAAGTGTGTTTATTGTGTCTTCTATTTCCTTAGCTGTAATTTGTGCTCCCAGTTCCTCTTGTTCCTTCAATTCTAGTTTTGGAAGGTTACAATTGTCCAAAAATTCTGAAACTTTATTATTGTCTATTAGCGTTTTCGATGTGTATAAATTCTTGTAATATTGAGCAAATCTTTTATTGATATCATTAGGTAGTGTTAATAAATCCCCTCTATCTGATTTAATCTTTAAAATTGCATGATCTTTTTCCCGTTTTTTCAGTTGGTGTGCCAAAAGTTTATGGGGTTTATCCCCAAATTCGAAATGTTCTTGTTTTGTAATTTGGAATAATCTTATAATCTTCTCTGATAATAATTTACTTAGCTTAAATTTCAGTATTAAAATTTTATTATGTTTATCCATAGTTGGGTCTTTAGCATTATCTATATCTAGTTGTCTGATTTGTTCTTCTAATTGTCTTTGTTCATTCTTATTCTTTTTGTTTTGAAAAGCTTGATACGAGATAATGACTCCTCTAATAAATGCTTTGAAGGATTCCCATAATAAAGTGGGCAATATATCTGGTGTATCATTTGTCTCAAAAAATAGGTCCATCTGTTTTTTTAGATATATACTCCCTTGTGGGTCTTTCAGAATTTGCGAGTTAAACCTCCAGAACGATTTGTTCGTAGACATTCCTTCCAATTTTAAAACGAAAGTTAGCGGGGAGTGATCTGAAATCGTATTGGTGTGATATTTAGGGCTCATAGTATAAGGGATTAGTTTTGTATCCACTAGGAAGTAGTCTATACGTGAGTATGTTTTATGTACCATTGAATAAAACGAGTATTCCCTTCCAGTCGGATTTGTGATCCTCCAGATGTCTGCTATATTTGTATTTTTTATATATGTATTTAAAAGTTCACTTGTTTTAGATTTCATATTACCTCTTTGTTTTTGCATCGATTTATCTAAGTACGGATCTAAAGCACAGTTGAAGTCTCCTCCAATTATAACATTTTGGTAGTTAAATTCTGCGATTGTATTCAGGATTTTATTAAAAAATTGAGGATTATCAAAATTGGGCGCATATATGTTTACCAAAGTGATTGGCGTAGCATGGATCTCTCCTGTAACTATAAGATATCTCCCTTCCTTATCTGATATAATGTTCTTTGATTTGAATGGTATTCCTTTGCGAATAATAATTGCGGTGCCTCTGGATTTCGAAGTATATGAGGAGTGAAATGTTTGGCCTATCCAATTCGCCCTCAATCTCATCTGATCTTGATGTTTAAGGTGCGTTTCTTGTAGAAAAGTAATGTCCGTGTTATATGATTTCAACTGAGCTAGTATTTTGCCCCTTTTAATTGGTTCATTAATACTTATATTCCTTATATTCCAGCTACACAATGTGATTCCTCCCATTTTCTTTTGTTTATCATCTTGCATTTTCTCTGATTTTAATACCCTTATTTATTACGGTGCATCCATACCTCAGGACTCTGGATATTTGGGGGGCGTTTATATTATTAACTTCCTTGGTAGATCCCTTTTGCGATTTTCCTTGAAAAAAACCACATAGTACAGGTGCACAACCTTTTATCCGGAGTTCCGGAAACCGAAAAGCTCCGAAAACCGGACATTTTTTCCAGGATGTCGTCTGCACACCAAAGCTCGCGTTTGGCGCCAAACTTGACCCGAAACGACCCACGGTCAACCCAGGTCTGTACTACTGTAGCAGCTGCCTCCTCCCCGGAGACCGGGGAGACACTTAACCATCTGTAAATCATTGCTTAAATGTTAGTCAGTTAGTTTGGAGGGCTTTTATGTGAAGGGGGGGGGGTGAAGGGGGAAACTTTAATTCTTAGTCCCCTACCTGGTCGGAGAGGCGGGGAGCGGGCAATGCCTTACCGGGGCGCCGTGCAGTAAGCTCCGGAGCGCTGTGGCCGCCGACTCCCAACATCGCGGAGCTGGGGCTGCGGGCGTCCGGTCGCGGGCGGCGCCGGTTGGAGCTTCGACCCCGGCAACTCTACCCCTGGCTGCGCGGCGCTCCAAATCCAGCGCGGCCCGCGGCCGGACGCCCGCAGCCCCAGCTCCGCGATGTTGTGTGTCAGCGGCTACAGCGCTCCGGAGCTTACCGCACGGCGACCCAGTAAGGCATTGCCCGCTCCCCGCTGGTATCCCAGCGCTGCGACGGCGCCGACTCCCAACATCGCGGCGCTGGGGCTGCGGGCGTCCGGCCGCGGGCCGCGCTGGATTTGGAGCGCCGCGCAGCCAGGGGTAGAGTTGCCGGGGTCGGAGCTCCAACCGGCGCCGCCCGCGGCCGGACGCCCGCAGCCCCCAGCTCCGCGATGTTGGGAGTCGGCGGCCACAGCGCTCCGGAGCTTACTGCACGGCGACCCGGTAAGGCATTGCCCGCTCCCCGCCTCTCCGACCAGGTAGGGGAATAAGAATTAAAGTTTCCCCCTTCACCCCCCCCCACCACATAAAATCCCTCCAAACTAACTGACTAACATTTAAGCAATGATTTACAATGATTCCCCGGTCTCCGGGGTGGAGGCAGCCGCTCCAGACTTTTCAAGCCGCCCGCGCTACCTACCTAATCTACGCTAAAAATCTTCCATTCGGAAATCCGAAAAATTCCGAAATCCGAGAAGTGTCTGGTCCCAAGGCGTTCGGATAAAAGGTTGTGCACCTGTAGTGACGTATTGTGATAAAAAAAAAATTGAACAAGTAAAATTACAGTGTCTGAAGTATTCGACACTGTAGTGCGTGTCCCACGCGTCTGTGGGATTCGACATCTATTCGACTTCCGAAGTTGATGTTGTACAATTAGCTCCGCTCCTTTTATTACTCTAAACCTAAGAAGGCGGTGCCATTTCAAAATCAATTATATTTCACCCAATTACATTATATATATATATATATATATATATATTTCATTCAGACTTATCAGATCTGTGTTCAGCTACTGTGAAATTTATTTATCTAACACTTTCATCTACTAATTATTTATAACTTGTTATATCTTTGATAATAGTAAGCTGTTAGCTGTAAGGGTTAACCAGAAACAGGCTCCTGGAATTATGCCAGGTGCCTGAGTCTCCTCCCTTCTCCACATGAACTACATAACACTTAACCTTTCAGTATTATCTACTTTAATTCTAAAATTTGTTATCTCTATATACGAGCTAGTCAGTCTTATTAGCAGATTATTACATTTTGCCCATTATATAGTTCAGGTTAGTTTCCATTTATATTTCTATATTAGTATTGTTAATTATTATTAATTCTCTATATTTTGTAAAGCTATTTTAAGATCTTAAACCGCCATTTGTCCTTGTGATGTTTTCCACATTCGGCTCTGCTGTTCGTCTCTGCGTTGCTTATCAGTCTTTCCTTCATTTAGAACAAAGAATGTCCTTGAGTTGAATTCCAAAGCGTCCAAAGGAGATAAGGTGTCTAGACCATCGCACGTGGAAATTCTCTTCCATTTTAAACTTTTAGAGAATGGTGTTTCTTCCCTTATCTTCAGGTGTTCTCTGTGAAGTAATAAAAGGAAAGAAACTGTCCATATCGTCCCGCTGCCGTGATTAATCTTCTGTTTCTGCCACAATCTCTTGGGCATATTTATAAGATGCGTCCGAATTAGTGAAAGTTTTCTCTTTTCCCTTGAAAGTAATGCGCATCCTGGCCGGATAAAAAACGCCACATGTGACATCTTTAACTCCATGGAGAATCTGTCTTGTCTGTTCGAACTTTCTTCTCTTTTGCACGATCTCATAGGGATAATCCCAGAGGAGTTTGATAGTGTGGTTTCCAAAGGTCATCTTCACTCCATATTTGATTTTTTTCATCAGCTCTTCAAGTGCTGAAATGTCCCGAAGTTTGACTATGATCTGTCGTGGGTGGGCTGGATCTGCTTGTGATCTTGGCTTAAATCTAGGTATTCGATGTGCCACTTCAATTTCCGGTTCCACATGTAAATTGAGTACATGTTTGATTAAGTTGGCAGTGAACTCACGGGCGTTGTTCCCCTCTGCCCCTTCTGTTACTCCCAGTATTCGTAAATGTTGGCGTCGTGAGCGAGCTTCGAGATCAAGACATTTATCTGAAGCTTTCGCCAGTTGAGTGCAAGCTTTTGCTGAAGAATTGTTCCGACGGCCGTTCCGTGATTTAAAAAAAAATTCCCCTGACAATTTCAGCACTGGGGTAATTTAAAAATCAGTTTCTAAAGCCGTCAACGCCGACAACGGGGACGGATTTCACGTACGGGACAGGTAAAGGAAAGCTGTTTATTTTATTATAAAAGTGCTTCTTAAGATGCCTTTAATCCACATTTTACGTTGCGAAACGGTGATTTAGGACCCATACGAACCGGCAGTATTTTTCCTGCCAATATGAAGTTTAAATTCACCGCAAACGCAACGTTCCAAATGATCGCGTTCCTCAAAAACCCACTCGCAAGATGATTTAAATGGCCATTAATGTATGGGAATTAAACACTAAATTCCTTCCATTTGGCCTATAAATCCATGACACTGAGATTTAAAAATCATGTTATATTGTGAATTTTTGTGTGAATGTTATTTGGACACTTAGGCTATTTAAAAATGTTCATCTTTTCTTAAGAAATGGATAGATGTTTAGATCTAGTAATTGAATTTTGTAATTAGTTAACTAACTAATTATATGCTTTACTTTCATGTCATCCAAGTAAGATTGTTGAATATTTGTTTCAGAATGCTTCAATCTATAATAACTGAACATTTCTTTCAGTTCTCTTAATTTTTAAGAAAGTTATGGGCTTTTGACTGTCCTTGATCACAGCTTTTGTGTTAAGTCAATGGAAAAGCAATAGGGAACAAGATGCTAATTTCTGAGTATGAAAATGGCCATAACCTTTTTAATACTGAAGATATGAAAGTGAATTAGGTGTCAAATTAAACATCTTTTTATGCTTTATCTGATGGGATAAATTGCAAACTTGGTTTTTAAAACCTCAAATTGTTGTAACATTGCTACTCCTTCTTTCCACTTCATCCTGAACTATTTGTCACACTGCAGCAGCTTGTATCAGCAACACCACCTCTCCTATCATATTAAAAAAAATATTTTTCAGCCCTTCATTTCAGATGTTGACTGTTCCGAGGTCTCAGCTCATCTTCAAGAGGAGGAGCGTTCCTATCATTGCTCGGTCAGAAACCACCAGCATCAGCCAATACTAACCACACTTCGACAGATAGGCTGGAAGATGGATCTCTCTGTGATGAATGACTGGCTGCAAGTGGAGGAGTTCATAAGATTCATACGATTCATAAGTGATGGGAGCAGAATTAGGCCATTCGACCTATCAGGTCTACTCCACCATTTAATCATGGCTGATCTATGTCTCCATTCTAACCCCATTCTCCTGCCTTCTCCCCATTACCCCTGACACCCATACTAATCAAGCTATGAAAGAGGGGTAGAACACCATCAACATCAATTCATTACAAAGCGAGAACTTTGTTTTGTCTCTGGTGCATACGACACGGGTACTATTTCTAAAAGGGCAGGCTGATGGTTGAGCATTGAAACTATTGGGTGTGCTGGCTAACCACTCACTTGGCAACTTGGCATACAATGATCCTGGACATTGAGGACTCCAGTTTCAAGATTAATGGGGGCTCCCCAAAAGCCATCGGAACCAGTTTGCCCAACACAGAGCATCCAGAAAGAGCATTTGTTGTAACTCCAACGATATCCATCTTGGACTGGGTAGCAGCGTTGACACGAAGGTCTAAGGCACCACTTTGATTTATACTCACACAGTGAGAGGGTGTTGAGGTTTAGTCACAAGTGAGCGTCCTTTCCACTATGACTATGGTATCTGCTGCCCACCCTCAGCACTGTGGCAGTATATTTTTCAGCGATTCCCCACCGGGGGGGGGGGGGGGGGGGGGGGGGGGGGAGGGGGTGAAGGATAACAAAGGAGGAGCCAGCGTACTTTGTAACTTTGTCGGCACCGTAGGTGGCTGCTATTTGTATACCTTGGGTATGCAAACAAAGACTTTCACTGTGCCTTGTCACATGTGACAATAAGGCATTCCATTCCCTTCCACTCCAGTCTGAGAAAGACTAACCATAGAAACATAGAAAAATAGGTGCAGGAGTAGGCCATTCGCTTCAAGCCAGCACTGCCATTCAATATGATCATGGCTGAAAATCAGCATCCCATTCCGGCTTTTTCCCAACATCCCTTGAATTCTTTAGCCTTAAGACCTAAATCTAACTCTTTCTTGATAACACCCAATGAATTGACCTCCACTGCCTTCTGTGGTAGAGAATCCCACAGATTCACAACTCTCTGGATGAACGAGCAGCTTGGTTTCTCAAGAATTGAATGAACACTTAAACACAACAAAAAAATTGCAGGCCTGCGGGAAAATAGAAGGGCAGTGTTGTTAATTGGATAACTCTTACAAAGAGCTGGTAGAGGCACGATGGATATGATGTGCTGTGTCACTCTGTGATTCAGTGATTTAGTTACTTTAATTTAGCTATGCGTAAACGTGTGATATTTGGATTAAACACTGAGACTCTAAAATCTGCATTGCCAGATTGCTGCTCAGTCAATGAAGATGAAACTCACCCTTGATATTTTTATGTTTTAAACTGCTGACCGATTCATACATATTTCTGTTTTGATTTTAATAATCTCTGCCTTCTGCAGCATGTTAATCAGAAAATGAATAAGAGGCGACAGCAGAATCTTCCACTACTTGCAATGCATCGGGGAAGAAATTTCTTCCTAATCCCATGATTCAACAAGCGCCTGATTAATATGTATGATTAATTATCTAAATTCCAGCAACTGAAATGATCACTGTTGCCTGTCTGTAGCTCAGCAATTGCAGCAATTAGAGTCCTAGAGTCATAGTGTCATAGAGTGATACAGTGTGGAAACAGGCCCTTCGGCCCAACTTGCCCACACCGACCAACACGTCCCAACTACACTAGTCCCACCTGCCCGCGTTTGGTCCATATCCCTCCAAACCTGTCCTATACATGTACTTATCTAACTATTTCTTAAATGTTGGGATAGTCCATAACCTCAGCTACCTCCTCGGGCATCTTGTTCCATTCACCCACCACCCTTATGTGAAAAAGTTACCCCTCAGATTCCCATTAAATCTTTTCCCCTTCACCTTAAACCTATGTCACCTGGTCCTCGATTCACCTACTCTGGGCAAGAGATTCTGTGCATCTACCTGATCTATTCCACTCATGATTTTATACACCTCTATATGATCACCCCTCATCCTCCTGCACTCTAAAGAATAGTCTCAGTATACTCAACCTCTCCTTATAGCTCAGACCCTCCAGTCTTGGCACCATCCTCGTAAATCTTCTCTGTACCCTTTCCAGCTTGATAGCATTTTTCCTCTAGCATGGAGCCCACAATGATTTGATGCTGTTAAATAAATATGATAGTGAAACAATAAATGAATAATTAATGTGTTGAACATGCATTCTGCAGTATCCCGATCATCCTTAATGCAAATGAAGAGTCCTGTTGCTTTCATGTCTGGTCAATTCTGCATCTGCAATAATATGATAAGAGCGTTTTATATGCTATCTCTGTCCAGCATGGGTGTGGTGTTTAATTCATACAGCATCAGGTCTGTTATAATAGTGAATCTATACAAGAGGTGGCAAACGATCCACCCGTGCCATTACAGTCAGCAGCAATTCTGCTGTCCAAGTATGTTTCTAGACAAGCAGAATGATGATAATTTTGGAAGAACGCCACAGGAGATTCTTCTTCCCTGTGGCTAGAAAATGTTACAACTCCTCTCCTGTCATAGGGTAGACTGAGACTGAGACTGACCCCACCCCCCGCCCCCCCCCCAACCCCCACCTCCTCAGTCTTTGCACCCCCCCCAAAGCCTTACCACTCGTTACTTTATTTTCATATTTCATATTTCATGTATTTTGTGTTTTTCAAGACTGTTGGCAAATTAATTTCCCTCCTGGGATAAATAATGTTCTATCGTATCATATTGTTTCGTATTGTATTGTATTGTAGATGGTTATGAAAGACAGTATATGGAGAACTCTGGTCCAGAAAGCTGCTCTTTTATGACAGTCTCTGACATATATAAATGGATCCATTTTACTCTCACACCAGCAATAAGTGGAAGATCCAGTTCCGTCTCTCATTTTTGTCCAGACAGGCTGAGCCAGTTGCGTAAATCAAGATTCTATGCTTCTAAGAAAGAAAAAAAACATTCACTCTGGGAAAATATTCTTTGAAGTTGAGTTGTTGAAGATGCTGGGTTTTTATTGTCCTTGCAAGTTTGAGATGAAAGGGAGGTCAAACATTGCACCAGGGTTCCACTTCTCTCTAGTCAAAGATGCATTTCCTTCTCTCACCCACCGCCTCCCCCCACCCACCTACCCACCTATGCCCACCCCCGCCCCCCCATCAACTTCTCATTAAAATATTTGCAAAAAATGATGTGCAATGTTATCAGCTTTTCATGTACAGAAATATTTTTTTCATTTGATGATGTCTGATGTGCTACATCTGAAATTTAGCTTTGAACCTACTGGGCTTTGAGCTCAATTAGAGGACACAGCTGGGAGGAGAAGCACAGCAGTAAGGCAGAGTGGGTAATTTGCATTTTTGAACTCTGCAATGGAATAATATAAACTCTTACATGCTAAGTCTTTAGTCGTTAACTGGAAAGGACAGTGACTGTGATGTACTAACACACCATGTAATGCGATCTGCCACAATTCACCACAAACATGTGGCCAAGAAACTAAAAAGTTACTCATATCCTTGTCATACTGCTCATATTTTCCTTCAAAGTGTCCATGCCAGAGGGCTTGAAATAGTCCAATAATCTGTACTGCATTAACCTGGGATACTTCTGCTGTCTAATCAGAGGATCATACAAACTGGAGTAGGTCATTAAGCAAACTCCACACCACACAGCTCTGAACCTGTTATTCTACTCAATTAGTCTGAAGAAGGGTCTCAACCCGAAACGTCACCCGTTCCTTTTCTCCAGTGATGCTGCCTGTCCTGCTGAGTTACTCCAACATTTTGTGTCTACATTCTATACAATTAGGTCAGAGCGGATCTAGTATATCTTGCAACCTTAGTTCAGTAACCTTGGCAGCCTTGGGCAATAAATAATTATCATTCTCAGTTTTGAAATTCTTAGTTGTCCCAGCCACAACAATTTCCTGAAGCAGAGTGTTCCCAATTGCCTCCATACTTTGTGTGAATACATTCAGCTTAACATCACCCTTGAATGTTGTGATTTTAATGTCAAGCTGCCTTCTTCTGACACCCAGACATAACCATGATAAATATAATAATGTCACCAAGACTTACATCCCATATGTATTTGGCTCCATTGGGGTAGAAAATAACACAACACTTAATATTCAAGAAAAACCATAACTTTTGTGGAGCAATGTGGAACATCATCTTTAAACATTGATATTGGTTTTGGTTTATGAATTATTATTATTGTGATGTGTACCAAGGTACAGTGATAAACTTACTGCATGCTATCAAACCATTATTTCCACAAGTACAGTCAAGCCACACACAAGTGGCACAGATAATGCAAAGAAAAAAAACTACAGAGTATAGAATATAATGTTATAGCATCACAGATAAAGAGAAAGTATGGATTAAGAAATGTGCAAGGTCAGCAATGAGGTAGGTTGTGAGTTCAAGACGACACCTTAGCTTATGGGAGGATCATTCACCAGGGAAGAAGCTGTTCCTGAATCTGGTAGTACATTCTTTCAACCTTTAAGATCTTCTGCCTGATGGGCCAGAGGAATCGAGAGAATGAGTTATATTGTACGACACACTTGAAATTGTAGGGGAAAGTAGCAGAAAAGAAATGTTAGAGTTAAAGTCCCGGATAACTGAGGCCTAGCTATTTGTCTGGAGAAGCTTCTCTCCATTAGATCGACCTCATTTATGGGATTGGAGCACCACCAAGACAGTGTCAGACCTGACCACAGATAGACTTGTCAATGACCTTAACGATTCTGAGTTAGAAACATAGAAACATAGAACATAGAAAATAGGTGCAGGAGTAGGCCATTTGACCCCTTTGAGTCAGCACCGCCATTCAATATAATCACGGCTGATCATCCAGAATTAGTACCCTGATCTTGCTTTCCCCCTGTATCTCTTGATTCCGTTACCCCAAAGAGCTATATCCAACTCTCTCTTGAATACTTCCAGTGAATTGGCCTCCACTGCCTTCTGTGGCAAAGAATTCCAGTTCTGTTGGATGGCCAGCAATCAGCAGAGAAAAGCAAGGGCTTACTGCTAGGTTGGAGGTCGGATGCCGGGCTCTGAATCAGATGGCATTTGTGCGGCTTGAAGTTTGGGAGGTAATTGAGAAGAAAGTTTGCTTCCTGAAGCAACAGAAATGAGGATAAATGTTTCAATGTTTCAGAGCAAAGTAACATATTACACAAAGAAAAGAACTGCAGGTGCTGGTTTACAAACAAAGTGACATGAAGTACTGGAATAACTCAGTGGGTCAGGCAGCATCTCTGGAGAACATGGATAGGAACATATTACTTGACTTAGATAGTACATGAACTTTTAGAAACTGTAAGGCAGCAACTCTACCGCTGCGCCACCATTCCGCCCAGGCTCTTGGCGTGCAGGAAGTAAATGAGGGTTCATATAGCCATGGGTATTAATTCACGATTGCTGTTTCTCACCTTAAACTTTGCTACTAATTAAAATTAGGGTCCCACTTTCACAAATTGTTTCAGGATATGACTGGAGCTGTTCATTCTTAGGGTCTCTTGGGCAAGAACAGCATGAACATTAGCTAACATTTCAAACCATTTTCAGACATAATTTATTGCAAGGCCATTGTGTACATATGTTTTTACAAGTTAATGTGCACCCGCAGAAAGCACATTTCATTGAGATAGCTGAATCTTTTAAAAAGAAGTACAGTGCACATTACAGGTTCCATTGAGAAAACTTATCTTTTGCATTAAGAAGGAGAACCTGCTGTGATTTTTGATTAACATGCATAAAAGAGATTTTTTCTCTAAAGCACAAAAAGCTTCAGATTGTCTACTATCTTCAGTAACAGCTTTCAGTGGAAAATTCTGTGGGGAGCATGTCAGCTTACACACAAATGTGGAATGGTAGGGTTTGTTTAAACAGTTCAAACTGGCTTTTGATCATGTAAAAGAACAGGTAAGAAGTAAGTTTTTGGTCTTGAATTAAAATAAAAACAGCGCAACAAATTAGTTTTTAACAGAATTAGATGAGTGAATATTTTAATTTAACTTCAAATGCATTGTCGGCTGTGTACTGACGGACAAGGCTAAGTAAAGTAAATGGTTCCTCTCTAGCAGTTATAGAGTCATAGAGTCTAACAGCGTGGAAACAGTCCCTTCGGCCCAACATGTCCCATCTATGCTAGTCCCACCTGCTTGCATTTGACTCAAATCCGTCTAAACCTGTCCTATCCATGTACCTGCCCAAATGTTTCTTAAACTACCTCTTCCGGCAGCTCGTTCCATACACCCACCACCCTTTGTGTTTCCATTCTCTTGACTTAATTTGTTCTCCTCAACGCAAACACAGTGTCAGCTGTATCTTGACTATTTCTAAGATTACTCTGACAGTCGTCCTTCCAAGCTCCTCAGGAAGGCTGGCTCTGTCCTGGGGGTGGAGTTGGATTTATGGGAGGTGATCCTGGGGGGGGAGGATGCTCTTCAAACAGCGGAGCATCTTGGAAAATACAGCTCACCCCCTCCATGACGCACTGGTCAACCTGAGGAGCACCTTTAGCAACAGACTGGTTCCACCAAGATGCAGTACATAACTCCACAGGGGATGGTTTTCCCCTGTGGTTATCAAACTGTACAACTCCTCCCCCTTCTGTCATGGGGTAGACTGACTCCCCTTCCCAATCTTTGCACATCCCCAATCTTTACCACTTGTCACTTTAATTTCATGTTTCATGTATCTTGTGCTTTATGACTGTTGGCAGACCAATTTCCCTCCTGGGATAAATGAAGTTTATCAATGACCCCATTGTTGCATATTAACCACATTAGGTATCAATACATGCCACGATCTATGTCTAGTATACTTTGGCCGCGCTGCCCATCAACTGTTTCTCACTGAGGGCCCCACTCAGCAAATACTCTCTCAATACAGAGAACTATTTAACAAAGAGCTTGGCAAGCTGCCCCTTAAGTACCACATTGCTGTTGATCCCAACGTCACTCCTGTGGTTCGAGCACCACATCGTGTCCCGCATGCCATGCGTGACAGAGTGCACAATGAACTAAAGCGGATGGTCTCCCTGGGTGTCATTGCTGATGTTACTGACCCATCTGACTGGGTTTCAACCATGGTGGTTGCAACAAAATAAAACAAGGAGGAAATCCATATTTGCATAAACCCCAGGGATCTCAACACAGCTAGCAAACGCCTGCACTACCTCATGCGAACGGTAGGGGAAGTTGCTGCTCAAATAGGCAATGCATCAGTGTTCTCTGTTCTGGATGTCAAAAGCTCGTTTTGGCAGATTCCGCTGGACCCAGACTCATCCAACCTCACTACATTCGGCACCCCCTTCGGCCGTTACAAATTCCTGAGAATGCCCTTTGGCATCAACACTACCAGCGAGGTTTTCCAGCACACGATGGAGCAACTATTTGTGGGGTATTCATGCGCCATCATTGATGATGACATTCTGGTCTACGGGCGCGACTTGGCTGAACATGACGCTAATCTGAAGAATGTTTTCACAAGTGATGGTCTTAGACCAGACCCATCAAAAGCTGCTGCTATCAATGAGATGCTGGTTCCTACTGACGTTCCGAGTCTACAAAGGTTCCTTGGAATGGTCAACTACCTGTGGACATTTATTCCCAACCTCAGCGACATATCTGCCCCCCCCTGCGGGAACTGACATACAAAGACGCTGCATGGTCCTGGTATCCACAACACCAAATAGCTTTTGATATCCTCAAGTTGCAGCTGGCCAGCGCATCTACCCTCGCCTATTTCACTTTGGAGTTACGTGTAACACTCACATGTGATGCATCCCAGTACAGACTTGGTGCTGCTTGCCTGCAGACCGCTGCCGATGGCAACTGCAAGCCTTTTTCATATGCCTCTCGCACACTAACTGATACTGAACAATGTTACACCCAGATTGAAAAAGATTTACTTGCAGTGGTTTTTGCCTGCACGAAATTCAAAGACTTTATTTTTGGGAAGTCTGTGATCATAGAAACAGACCACCCGCCGCTGGTTACCATCTTGAATAAACCCATTCATGCTGCTCCGGCTCGCCGGCAACGGATGATGATGCAGCTGCAGCGGTTTGCTTTCAACATCTATATTACTAAAAGTCTGATCTTGACCACTTCCTGTTGTTCTGTATATTGATTTTAGAAAAAACACTGCCACTTATGACTGACGGCTCCCCTGCATGCCTTCTATCTGACGACGGCAGTCAGTTCACCAGCCAGCCTTTCAAAAACTTTGCATAACGATGGAACTTTCGACATATTACCAGCAGCCCTGGGTTTCCGCAGTCCGAAGTGCAAAACGACTAATAGAGTGTTCTTAACTTGCCAAATCTGACGTCTACCTGGACCTACTCAATTTAAGGAACATTGCCAGGGATCCCATACTCGGTTCCCCAGCCCAACAACTGATGTCTCGCCAAACCCGTGCTATCCTGCCTGTGTCCCAGCAGCTTTTGCAGCCAAAGGTACATTCTCCGCCTGTGGTCCAGAAACAACTATAGTTCAAGCGCGATGCACAAAAGCGATTTTTCGACAAATCCAGTAAGCCACTTAATCCTCTCTCCAGCGGATAGGTTGTTTGCCTCCAGACCAACAAGGGCTATTGCCGTCTGGGTCACATTCACAGCCCTGTCAAAGAACCGCGCTCCTACCTGGTTAGCGTGGATAGGGTAATTTACAGATGCAACCGTCAACAGTCAAGGAACTGAGTCCTGCGACTCCGCATCCAGAGGTTTCGCATTTTGTACACCCTCCCACTACCGGGCCGGCTGCTCAACTATCAGAGACTGTGTCCCCCGCGGCCTCCCCACGGTGTTCAGCGCCTACCTCGCCTATTTCACCACCTCCACCCAGCGGGTTCCTTCCCCGGTCACTTCACCAGTGAAAGGAAGAGATGCGGATTCGTACCGCAGACGTGTCAGATGGATCAGCAGGCCACTACTTAGATACGGTGATTTTGTGTAACTATCTATACTTCCCCATATTAACGTTCCGGCTACTATATTGTTTAGCCACCATGTTTCCATGTATCTATGCTTTATTTTGTTTCTACTAGGAAAGATGTAGATTGGTTATTTCCTACTAACCAATTGTAGTGCTTGTTATTAGTTGCTCTGCCCAGTAGGCGATTTATATTACCAAGAGCTTACTTGTGTAATTCAGTCTGAGTAGCTGCTAGTCACTGTAATATCCTGTCAGACCAACGCTGTAAGTGAACTTTAATAAATATGTGTTGTGTCTTGACGTGTGTACGACTCGACTCATTACATATCGTATCGTATCATTACAAATCTGAGCCTGGGACCACGTAAAGAGGAAAAGTAGTGGTTGCGTGGAAAAGCTATCACTTCCAAGTCACAAGGCTTGGAACTTTGTTACTCCAGACAACAATAGATAATCGAGCTTTTTTTCTATAAAGCGAATTATTGGAGACTAATTTATTTTGAACGCTTGTTCCAAACATGCAACAATTGTGCTTTGTTTTACCAGCAGAAATGCAAAACTCAACTGTGTAGTGAAAGTTTTGTCAAATTAAACGTACTGCTCAATGCCATCATAGATCGTTGTTTAATCCCAGCATTTTTCCATTAAAGCAATTGGGATCATTTCATCTTATAGATTTAGAGAATGTTATGCAGTTTTCTTTATTATGCTGTCAGTTGTGTAATATTCTTAGCTCTGCTTCAGAATGTTGTGGGTTCGAGATTCCCTCTGAAGACTTGTGTGCAAACCTCTGGGCTGACACTCCCATAGTGAGGGAGTACTGCATTGCCAGAGGAACTGACTTTTGAGATTTTAAATCAAAGTGATTGTATGCTCTTGCAATAAACACTCCTGACTATTCTGAAGTCTGAAGAAGGGTCTCGACCCGAAACGTCACCTATTCCTTCGCTCCATAGATGCTGCCTCACCCGCTGAGTTTCTCCAGCATTTTTGTCTACCCTGACTATTCCATGACAGTATCTCAAAGAAAAGTGTTGAGTTGTCCCTTCGTTAACATCACTCAGATTATGAAGTTATGATCATATTCCCATTTGTGGCAGCTTGAAGTGTGCCTGTTACTTTTTCCTGTTGAATAAGTTCACAAAGTAGAAATTGTAACAATGAGGCAGAGAAGCAAATCTCATACTTCTCTGCTTGGGAGAAAAGTACAAAAAAGTGCTGGAGTAACTCAGCAGGTCAGGCAGCATCTCTGGAGAACATGGATAGGTAATGATTCAGGTTGGGACTCTTCTTCAGACAGTAGAGCCAGAAAACAGCAAAAATCACAGAGGAGGATCAATGAGAGAGGGTTTCACAGAACTCTCGTCGGAGAGAGGAGGAGAATTTCTTCTAACTAGGCATACCTTGAGAAGATTTCACAGTGGAGCAGTCAAAATGTAGAAACAAGTTACTGCAGATGCTGGTCTGCACAAAAGGACACAAAGTGCTGGAGTAACTCAGCAGGTCAGGCATCAGTTGCTTTGCTCATTCCCCTTCCTGCAGGCACTGGTCTACTTTAGAGTTACCCTGAGGTGAACCAGTTCACTTAGTCCTCTAGTGCAAATACCCAGAGATAGGCACCTCAATGCTCTTTAAAAAATACATCAATTTGGGCAGCGCTCCGTAATGCTAGGAATCTGGATGCTGGGAATTTGATGGGGATCCGTCTGCTAGCACTCCGAAAGCAAAGACTGCCTGTGAAAGATTAGTGGTGATTGCTGGCCACTTAACTTGTTGCCATCATGAAATCTCAGGGAGTTGCGCAGCCAAATAAAGAGAGGGGAAGACGGCAGCTTATATCACCTCCACCAGGAGGCGATGAGAGAGCGAGCAGCAGTTCTGTGTGGTCTGTTAGCAGACAGAACAGGCACAATGGCCCTCACTCTCACTTCTTGGCAGCAATCAGTCCTGAGCCCCATATCTCCACTCCCCCCAGCCCACCCTACACCAGGTCTTATGTACACAGAGCCATGGGTAATTGATTGTGCTGGGTTGCATCAATGGGTGGTATGAGTCTGGAATTAGACCATTAGACCTGTCACAGAAGTACTGTCAATAATGTAGCTTCCTATACATAAAGACCTCTTGTATTGTTCTCAGAGCTGGGAATGCATTCCGAATTCTTACTGTGGTACTAGTGTTGGCTTAAACAAATCAGCACATTTTCCTCCGGGTGAGAAACTAAGAGAGGTTAGTGAATTTGGGTGCCAACTTACAGTGGGCAGATACAAGAGTAGATTGAATGGGTTTGTGTGAAGGGAGTGGAATACAGGAGTAACAAAGTGATATACATGGTATGGTCAGGTCTTTGATTGGACTCCATGTAAAATGCCACATTATGTTTTAGATACACAAATAGAGAAACAACAAACTGATACAGGCTTTTCAAGGAACACAGCACAAATACAACAAAAGTTTGCAACTTTTTATTCAAAGTAGGGGATAAAAAATAAATATTTTAATTAATTAGATTTGCAGGGGATGGAGGGATCTGGATTATGTGCAGGTGGGGAAGAATTGTTAATTTGCATCATCTTTGGCATAGACAATGTAGGCCAAAGGATCTGTTCCTGTGCTGAACTATTCTGCTGTATGTTCTAGGTTCTCATTAGAGCACGTGAAGGCCACATAACTCCCCAAGCTACTCCACCATTGAATATCATAGTCATAGAGTCATAGAGTGATACAGTGTGGAAAACAGGCCCTTAGGCCCAACTTGCCCATCCCGGCCAACATGTCCCAGCTACACTAGTCCCACCTGCCTGCACTTGGTCCATATCCCTCCAAACCTGTCCTATCCATGTACCTGTCTAACTGTTTCTTAAACATTGGGATAGTCCCAGCCTCACCTACCACCTCTGGCAGCTTGTTCCATACACCCACCACCATTTGTGTAAAAAGGTCATTGTGGCTTATCCATCATCTCACCCAGATTCTGAGTCATGTCATAGTCACTGAGTCATAGTCATAGAGTTATACAACATGGAAACAGACTCTTTGGCCAAACTTATCCATGTTGACCAAGATGCCTATTCAAGCTTGTTCCAATTGCCTGCATTTGTTCTGTATCCCTCTAATATTTGTTTTATCCTTGTAACTGTCCAAATGCTTTTTAAACATTGTCCCTTCCATGCCCTTCCTTTCCAAATATCTATTGATTTCAGCCTTTAAAATACTCAAAAGTTGGCCAGCCACTTCCCTCTAGGCAAAGGTTCATAAGATCCACAGGCAAAGATTTCAGTTGTTTATCTTCCTTGATACCAACACCACACTGAATGCCAATACCACTGTTGAACACCACTGGAATTCACTTGATTTCCAGACAAGTTAGAATACAGTGGCAGCACAGTGGCACAGATTCGTCTTCTTCTTTCGTGTCCATCTTGCTACAAATGTTGACCTTGCAGTCATCGTCTATCCTGAAAAGGATGCAAGCTTCCGGCAGCAATCAGTGGGAGCCATCACTTGTCGCAATAGATGATGGTAGCAGAATTAGCTCAGGATACATCCAGTTTCCAGCCCTGCGACGTGGACACTTCTACTATGGAGCCACAGTGGCACAGCAATAGAACAGCTTTCCCACACTGCCAGAACCCTGGGTTCGATCCTGACTATGGGTGCAGTCTGTGCGGAGTATGTACGTTCTCCCTGTGACCTTGTTGGGTGTCTCCAGGTGCTCCGGTTTCCTCCCACATTCCAAGCACATGCAAGTTTCTAGGCTAATTGGCTTCTGTAAATTGCCCCTTTAGGAAGCAAAAGTGGGATAACATTGAACTAGTGTACTCGTGATCGATGGTCGGCGTGGACTCGGTGTGCCGAAGAATATGTTTTCAGACCCTTCGGCCCACTTCCGCGCCAACCAGCGAACATCCTCGTACACTAGTACTATTCTACACATTCGGAACTATTTACATTTTTTTTACCAAAGTTAATTAACCTACATACCTGCATGTCTTCGGAATGTTGGAGGAAAATGGAGCACCCGGAGAAAACCCACGAGGTCACAGGGAGAACATATAAACTCCGTACAGACAGAACCCGTCAGGGTCAAACCCAGATCTCTGGTGCTGTAAGGCACCAACTCTACTGCTGTGCCACTGTGCTGCCCTGAAAAAAAAGAGATCCTGTCCTATCTCTAAACTAAACTAAACTAAACTAAACTAAACTAAACTAAACTAAACTAAACTAAACTAAACTAAACTAAACTAAACTAAACATTTTATGATTGTGATTAAAAGATACTGTATCAACGCTGTTACTAAGCCTTAGGCATACTCCTAAATAATATACCCAGGGTTTCTCAACGCATATTGTGTAGTCATTTCCTCATAAGATCAGCAGAATTTTTATGTTGCAAATCCTTTCAAAATCTTACTCTGATATTCTTTCCTTTCACATCAAAAAATCTATATTGAATTAAAGTACTAATTTTATTGTCAACGGTTCTTTTGCTTCTTCAGAACTTCATGGTTTCCCCAATCCTTGAGATCACAGAGGAAGTGTTGGCTTTCCAACAAAAAGCAAGCTTCAAAGGTAAAAGGAATTTTTGCAAGAATAACGTCACCATTGCAGCCCACGCAGTGGTTAAAACCCGCACTGTATAGAATGGCAATGAAATTAAAACAGCCTCTGTAAAGATAGGAAATGTAAATGGTACTTTATCTTCATTTCTGCATTACTGAATCTGAGCCAATGGAACATGTTTGGTTTTGTATCAGAATACAGACTGGGTGAGCTCAGGCAACTGCAATGGGTAGATGTGGGAAAGATTTGACATTATTTTTACTCATTTCAGTCGTGGAGTGATTCATATTGGAAACCTTGAGAAAATTTAATTCACAGAGAAGATAAAATGCTAATATGCATGGGCGCCTTAATTTAAAAAACGTATTCCCTGAATACACCATTACTTATCATTTACCTAAGCCTAAAAATCTCCACAGGCCCCTTTATTGGTTGGATACGTGCAGTTCGCAAGGTTTCACTGCAGTTTTATTATTTAAGTTTCACATTTTCTATTCAATAACTTGCTTGCAAAAATATAAGAAATAGGTGCTTGAGGAGGCCGTTCGGCCTGTCCAGCCTGTCCCACTATTCATCCAGATCATGTCTGATTTCTCCCTAAGCACTGTTTTCCTGTACTTCAAGTCAAGTGTGTTTTATTGTCATATGTCCTAGACAAAACAATGACATTCTTACTTGCTGCAGAACAACAGAATATGTAAACATAGTACACTGTAAGCAATATAATAAACGAGAGAGAAACAAAAAAGTTCAGTGTGCATATATACACACACTCACAAGTACATATAAAAATCTATATGAATAAAAGTCTGATTTTGACCACTTCCTGTTATTCTGTATATTGATTTTAGAAAAAACGCTGCCACTTATGGCTGTGATTTTTTGGCAATCTAACTCAGAGTCCCCCTCTGTTGTGCAGGACAAGAGGATTATCCCATCGATGAAAAATAAAAGAGTTATTAGTGTTTAAAAAATGTTGAGATTCTCTCTCCTGAAGGCCACGCCCCTTCCAGAGAGACTATGAAACCCGGAAGTGTTGATTGCCTCAGTCTGTCTCTGCAAGATGGGGGAGAGAGAGGGTCACGTCTCTCAGTCTGAGCTGTGAACACTGAACACATGTTCTCTAAACTGTGAGTGGTTTTACTGACCTCAGATTCAGATTCAAACTTTATTGTCATTGTGCAGTGTACAAGTACAGGGACAACAAAATGCAGTTAGCATCTCACCCAGAAGTGCGAACACAGAATAATGGAACAGTAAAATATATATATGTATATACAGTAGCAGTAGTGCAATTTTCAGGGGGGGAGGGGGGAGATCAGTCACTGGGGGAAGTAGTGTCCGAGGGGCAGGGGGGGAGGGGGGTGGGGGGATGACTGGCAATCACCAAGGTGCAGAATTTCAGTGCCCTTAATGTGGTTTAAAAATATAGTTTGGAAATGCTAAAGCTGTGTTGCCTTTGGTTTGGAAATGCTAAAGCTGGGTTGCCTTTGGTTTGGAAATGCTAAAGCTGTGTTGCCTTTGGTTTGTAAATGATAAAGCTGTTTTGCCTAATTAAAGTTGCCTTGCCTAATTAAAGTTGCCTTGCCTAATTAAAGTTGCCTTGCCTAATTAAAGTTGCCATGCCAAATTAAAGTTGCCTTGCCTAATTAAAGTTGCCTTGCCTAATTAAAGTTGCCATGCCAAATTAAAGTTGCCTTGCCTTCTATATAATTATGTTTGCACTTTATATTGATTTTTGAAAAAACGCTATCACGTACGGCTGTGATTTTTGGCCATCTTACTCAGAATCCCCCTCCGCTCATCAGGTGCCGAGGATTTTTCCCATCGATGAAAAATAAAAGAGTTATTAGTGTTTAAGATTCTCTCTCCTGTCAATCCCGCCATGAAGTCCACACCCCTTCTGGTGGGAGGGGGGAGGGATTATAAAACCCAGAAGTGTGGGTGTGGCTCAGTCTCTGCATGATGGGGGAGGGAGAGGTCACGACTCTGTCCGAGCTGTGAATCAACTGAACACACTGAATGTCTACTGAACTGTGAGTGTGGTGTTTTGTGTGGTGTTTTGTGTGGTTTTATGGTGGTTTCACCCTGCTTGAAATGGTATGAAACTGCACTTGAATTTGGTGGCCTTGCACCCTGCATGAAATGGTATGAAACTGCACTTTGAATTTGGTGGCCTTGCACCCTGCTTGAAATGGTATGAAACTGCACTTGACTTTGGTGGCCTTGCACCCTGCTTGAAGTGGTATGAAACTGCACTTGAATTTGGTGGACTTGGCATCCTGCTTGAAGTGGTATGAACCTGCACTTGAAGTTTGGTGGACTTGCATCCTGCTTGAAGTGGTATGAAACTGCACTGAATTTGTTGGCCATTGCACCCTGCTTGAAGTGGTAGGAACCTGCACTTGAATTTAGTGGCCTTGCACCCTGCTTGAAGTGGTAGGAAATTGCACCTGTATTTGGTGGGCTTGCATCCTGCTTGAAGTGGTATGAAACTGCACTTGAATTTGGTGGCCTTGCACCCAGCTTGAAGTGGTAAAAAACTGCACTTGAATTTGGTGGCCTTGCACCTTGCTTGAAATGGTAGGAAAATGGATTTGAATTTGGTAGCCTTGCACCCTGCTTGAAATGGAATTTCAAGGAATAGCCGTGAGTCAACTGCCAGCTCACCAGCTGTGAATGAGCTGCCAGCATATCAGGCTTGAGCGACTGAGCTTCCACCCCAAGAATCCATTTGGCCCACAATTTCCATACTAGCCCTCTGGAGACCAGTCCCTTCAGCCCACAACACCCATACCAGCTCCAGAAAGCCCCCCCCCCCCCCCCCCCACTGGCCACCAATATTGGAATTGGTGGAGTGGTGGAATATTGTGTTGGGGGACCAGCCCTCCCGTGTGAACATGGGATCCAACGGGTCCCACTTAGTCTAGTATACTATATATACTAGACAGACACTTTCAAAACCAAAGGCAACACAGCTTGCTTTAGCACTTTCAAAACCAAAGGTAACGCAGCTTGCTTTAGCACTTTCTAAACCAAAGGCAAGGTAGCTTGCTTTAGCACTTACAAAACCAAAGGCAACACAGCTTGCTTTAGCACTTTCAAAACCAAAGGCAACACAGCTTGCTTTAGCACTTTCAAAACCAAAGGCAACACAGCTTTAGCACTTTCAGACCAAAACACACTTTTGCATTTTCAAACTACATTTTCAAACCACATTAAGGGCACTACAGGTCAGTAAAACACTCACAGTTTAGGAGACATTTGTTCAGTGTTATTCACAGCTCACAGAGAATTGCGACCTCTTGCTCCCCCATCTTGCAGGGAACTGAGCCACCTCCACACTTCCGGGTTTTATAGTCCCTCCGGAAGGGGCATGGCCTTCAGGAGAGAGAATCTCAACATTTTTTAAACACTAATAACTCTTTTATTTTTCATCGATGTGAAAAATCCTCTTCTCCTGCACAGCGTTGGGGGACTCTGAGTAAGATGGCCAAAAATCACAGCCGTAAGTGGCAGCGTTTTTTCTAAAATCAATATACAGAACAACAGGAAGTGGTCAAGATCAGACTTTTTGTAATATAGATATATACACACATACCTATTCCCATGTCTCTTGATTCCATTA
The DNA here is from genome assembly GCF_010909765.2 of Amblyraja radiata. Taxonomy (NCBI): domain Eukaryota; kingdom Metazoa; phylum Chordata; class Chondrichthyes; order Rajiformes; family Rajidae; genus Amblyraja; species Amblyraja radiata. Next base: position 49,766,599 of record NC_045964.1, on the reverse strand, counting down.
TTATCCTGATAGCAATCAATCTCCATTTTGTTGGAGAATTCGGAAGCTCTTTGAGTCAAGAAATATTTCTTCATCCCAATCTGGGCAGAACAGTGGCACTGCGATGGAGCTGCTGCCTAACAGTGCCTGAGACCTTGGTTCAATCTTGACTATGGTCTGTATGGAGTTTGGACGCTCTCCCTGTTACCACATGCTCTGGTTTCCTCCCACATTCCAAAGACTTGCAGTTTTGTAGGTTAATTGGCAACTGTAACTTGCTCCTAGTGCAAATGATATGAAAGTGGGATAACATAGAGCTAGTGTAAGGGTGATTGATGGGCAGCATGGACATGGACCTGTTTCCACACTGTATCTCTAAAGAGAGACAAAGTAATCCTAATTGTCCTGTCCCTTATTCAAAAACTGAGTCCTCTATGCCTGACTCCTCAGTCAGGGCAAACAAACATCCTTAATATATCTGTTTGCCAAGAAATTTAGAATGTTGTCAATTCCTATAAGATAAAGTCATAGAGTCACACAGCGTGGAAACAAGCCCTTCGGCCCAACTTGCCTACACTGACCAACATTTACACTAATCCCACCTGCATATGTTTGGCCCATATCCCTCTAAACCTGTCCTATCCATGTACCTGTCTAAATGTTTCTTAAACGTTGTGATAGTACCTGCCTCAATTACCTCCTCCGGCAGTTCGGTGCCCACCACCCTGTATGTGAAAAAATTACTCCTCAGGCTCCTATCAAATCTTTACCCCCTCATCTTAAACCTATGCCTTCTGGTTCTCGATTCCCCTACTCTGGGCAAGAGACTTGGTACGTCTACCCATACAGATCTCTTCTCATTCTTCTAAATTCTGTAGACTCAAGCCCGTCTACTCAGTCTCTTCTGACACAGCAAACCTGCCACCCCAGATCTAATCTAGTGAATCTTCAGTGAACTATCACCATGGCAAGCACATCCTTTCTTAAGTAAGGAAACCCAAATTGTGCACAGTACTCTGGACTTGATCCAATGCAATTGGAATAAGACTTCCTTACTCCTGTCATGAAATCCTCTTGTTAAAAAGGCGAATAAATCATTGGTCATTTTAATTACATGCTGCACTTACATATTGACATTCAGTGACATGTGTATAAGTACATGCAAGTCCCTTTGAAAATTAACACTTTCACCATTTAATATATATTTTGCTTTTCTGTTATATGAACATATGGTTTTACTTTTTTTCACACTATGCAATGTGCCACCCTTTCACCCAGCTTATCCACATCAGCCTGAAACCTCTTTGCATCCCTCTCCATAATTACAATCCTGCCGAGTTTAATGTTGCCAGCAATCTTCACCATTACTTCATTATAAACCTTTGTTCTGCAGTGTATGTCCCTGAAGAGCACATATTCCTGGACAGGTGTAAGTCACATTGATCATTTCTGTTAATAGTTTCTAAATGCTCCTGGATCTGGCAGGTCCACAGGAGAGTGCCACTGCTGTGAATGAATTGTGCGATGTATCTGACAATGATTGCACAGTTTGAGTCCACTCTGTAACAGCAGCACATCTGTTGAAGAGCGATGAACAAAGTAATCTCAGGTTGCATTGCCAGCAAGGAGCTAATCTGCACCACTGGTGATCATCATTGCACGTTGCAAGGACAGTCCCAAGATGATAATACCTAGGCCCTTCTGAAAATGGTCAAACAATGGAGACACAGGTAACTGTTGATGCTAGAATTTTAAGCAAAACACCCAGGGCTGGAGGAACTCAAAGGGTCAATAATTCAATTATGCATTCTTGTTACATGTACCTAGGTACAGTGAAATGCTTTGCTTTGCTGCCTAGTAAAAACATACAACAGACCTCACCTGGGCAATGCACAAGACTCACCATAGAAACATAGAAACATAGAAATTAGGTGCAGGAGTAGGCCATTCGGCCCTTCGAGCCTGCACCGCCATTCAATATGATCATGGCTGATCATCCAACTCAGTATCCTGTACCTGCCTTCTCTCCTTACCCCCTGATCCCTTTAGCCGCAAGTGCCACATCTAACTCCCTCTTAAATATAGCCAATGAACTGGCCTCAACTACCTTCTGTGGCAGAGAGTTCCAGAGACTCACCACTCTCTGTGTGAAAAATGTTTTTCTCGTCTCGGTCCTAAAGGATTTCCCCCTTATCCTTAAACTGTGACCCCTTGTCCTGGACTCCCCCAACATCGGGAACAATCTTTCTGCATCTAGCCTGTCCAACTCCTTAAGAATTTTGTAAGTTTCTATAAGATCCCCCCTCAGTCTTCTAAATTCTAGCGAGTATAAGCCGAGTCTATCCAGTCTTTCTTCATATGAAAGTCCTGACATCCCAGGAATCAGTCTGGTGAACCTTCTCTGTACTCCCTCTATGGCAAGAATGTCTTTTCTCAGATTAGGAGACGAAAACTGCAGGCAATACTCCAGGTGTGCACGCAATACTCCAGCTCCATGTTTCTGGAGCTGACAATTTAACGAAAAGTTTATCAAGCAGTTTTATCTTCTGCTAGGCAGCTTCTGGGGAGGGAATGAATAGGCAGAGTTTCGGGTCGGGATCCTTCTTCAGACTGAAGAGAGTCCTGATCCTAAAGATCGGCTCTCCATTCCCTACCCAGTTGCTGCCTGACATGCTGAGTTCTTCCAGCTATTTGTGTAATGAAACTATATGGTATGTTAGAGGCCATACTCTGGAAGATAACTTTCGGCTTGTTATATCATCCAGCAGCTTATGCTTTCTGAGTAGCTCGATGGTATGTCTTCAGAAATGGTGCTGATGTTAATGAACCTCACTCATTGTAAATTGCCCTATAGTGTCATGAAATGAAGCACTAAGCAATTATTATTATCATTTGCTTCACTGTCAGACTGGATTATCAAACAAAGAATCTGAGGTGAAGTTGCTTTGATAGGTTAGGAGTGCCGTTTTGAAAATAAACAGGCACATTTTATGGAGAACGAATAGACAATGCTGATTTCTGCCTTTTCACTAAACAACTGTGAAAACTCTGTGGAAGGTGCCAAAATTTCATCTATTTGAGACTGAGTGCCCACACTTTCAAAAAGAATCTACATGGTTCTTTAAAAAACATAGATCAAGAATCTTTCCAATTCCTAGGTTTGGTTGAACAGGTGATGGCAATGGAAGGTATCAGAATATGTAGATCAATTAGATAGAAATCAGGAGACCTACACACAGGACCCCAGAAAGCCACCAGGCTATGAAGGGGGAAAATATTGCACTTGAGGTGAATGCCAAGAGGCCCAAGGACGTGACCAAAGAGTACAGAATGTCCAGTGATCTCACTTTTGTGGATAATCCGTGAAAACATCATCAAAGTCATTCTCCATCAACTTTACCATGAGCTTCCTCACTGCTCATTTCACTTACCTCGCAGCAGGAATTAGAATTGGAACTGTTGCCTACGTTATAATATCCAACAAACCGTCACATACTCACTACTGCTCCAACATACACACAGCAACCCAGTTCCTGCATTCAATCAACAATTCACTTAATGCTGCATATCATCCGAACACATTGCAACATGCTCACTGGCAAACTCCCATTCTCTCTTCCAGGGGAAGACTGTGAGCAGCAATAGGTGTCAAGCAAGGCACTTGCTCAACTGTTGTGCAGCATGTGGCTTTGTAGAAACAACCACCTGTTGCGGGTGTTCTTGACACTGGCTCATGTAAAAGCACAGTACCTGGATTTCAGGCCCAAACTGCTTGAGGTTGCCTTGTCCCAATGAAGTCAGTCATCCACCAGCTTCGAGACTGGTAGGTATCAAGGCAATTCACAAGTTGATGTTTGTGTGGTTTTATAATTGCTTTTTATAGTATAGAATTTATCTCCCTTCACCCATACAGAGGTGTGAAAATTTATGCCTCCAGATTCAGGGACAGTTTCTTCTTATCTGTTATCGGGCAACTGAACCATCCTATCACCAACTAGAGGGCAATCCTGACTAACCATCTACCTCTTTAGAGACCCTCAGTCTATCTTTAAACAGACCACTGGACTTTATCTTGCACTAAATTGAATTGAATTGAATTGAATACATTTTATTAGCCAAGTATGTATGCATACAAGGAATTTGCCTTGATGCTTTGCTCGCAAGGATAACAACACAATATACAGTAGACAATTAAAAATAAAACATTATAATTTAAACATGCAAAGAATAAAATAAAATACCAGAGCAAAAGGAGGCTACAGACCTTTGGCTGTTGAGTAGAGCGGCTGCTCGTGGAAAAAATCTGATTTTATGTCTGGCTGTGGCAGCTTTGTAGAAACAACCCCTTATTCCCCTTATCCTTTATCTACACTGTGAATGGCTTGATTGTAATCATGCATAGTCTTTTCACTGACTGGAATCCATCATCAGGTTCGCCAACGACACCACTGTTGTGGGACGAGTCAGAGTATAGAAGTGAGATTGACCGATTGACCAAATGGTGTCAGCACAATAACCTGGATCTCAACACAAGCAAAACCAAGGAACTGATTGTGGACTTCGGAAGGGGAAGGATGGGGACCCACAGTCCCGTTTATATCAATGCATGGAAAGGGTCAAGAACTTCAAATTCCTGGGCGTGCATAGTTCCGAAGATCTCTCCTGGTCCCAGCACACTGATGCAATCATAAAGAAAGCACATCAGCGCCTCTACTTCCTGAGAAGATTACGGGGAGTTGGTATATCAAGGAGGACTCTCTCGAACTTCTACAGGTCCACAGTAGAGAGCATGCTGACCGGTTGCATCATGGCTTGGTACGGCAACCTGAGCATCCAGGAGCGGAAAAGGCTGCAAAAAAGTTGTAAACACTGCCCAGTCCATCATCGACTCTGACCTCCCTACCATCGAGGGGATCTATCGCAGGCGCTGCCTCAAAAAGGCTGCCAGCATCATCAAGGACTCACACCATCCTGGCCACACACTCATCTCTCCGCTGCCATCAGGTAGAAGGTACCTGAGCCTGAAATCTGCAACATCCAGGTTCAGGAATAGCTACTTCCCCACAGCCATCAGTCTATTAAACACAACTTCAAACAAACTATGAACTATAACAGCCTATTGCACTTTATCTGTGTATTTATGTGTGTATATATATATATTATATGGTATATGGTCACACTGATCTGATCTGATCTGTATTTATGCCTAAAATATTCTGTCGTGCTGCAGCAAGCAAGAGTTTCATTGTCCTATCTGGGACACATGATAATAAACTCTCTTGACTTGATTTGACTTGGATAGCACTCAATAAAAAAAGCTTTTCACTGTACCTCGGTACATATGACAAAATAATAAACTAAATTAGTTAATAAATTTGCATAAAATTATACTTTGGAATTTGGATTTGGAATGTTAATCTTGCATTTGTCAATTGTGATCAAGAAAATATTGAGATGATTAGCAACAGATAAAAATTGGATATCCAATAGGTAGGAGGGGGAATGTTTTTTTTGTTCATGTGATAACCACTATTAATTGTCCATGAGACTGTGAGGGGGAGCCTTCTTGAGTCACTGCAGTCCTCTGGTAAAGGTACATCATTCTGTTGTTAGAAAGGGAATCAGGGGGGTCGTGACTTGGCAATGGATTTGTTCCATGCACTGTTTTCCCTCATTAATCCAGACAGTAAATAGTATAGGTTGTACAGTGATGTGGTGAGTTGCCAATTGGATGGCTGCAGATGGACCATTATAGAGTCCCAGAGTGAAGATCATGAAGGGAAGGGAAGTGAAGTTCAGCATAATGGGAGAGATAGCAATCAGGGAGAATATTTTTTGTCCTGGTTGCTTTCATAGAAGCACAAAGAATTCTATTACCATTACTGTTCTGTATCTGGTAGGTACATCATGTAGATGCGATTGAGCGTCAAAAGCCAAGTCACTCACAGAGTCTGAAGAAGGGTCTCGACCCAAAACGTCACCCATTCTTTCTCTCCAGAGATGCTGCCTGTCCTGCTGAGTTACTCCAGCATTTTGTGTCTATCATCAATTTAAACCAGCATCTGCTGTTCTTTCCTGTACATTTATGTGGTTTGTCAGGTTGTGGAACCAGAGAGGCATAGGTCATAGAGGTTGATTGGTCCATTGAGTCCATGTTTGCCATCAAGCAGGGCCGGCCTTAGGAGGTGCTGGGCCCAATTGGGAACAATTTTCATAGAAATATAAATATATAATTATAAATGAGTCATATTCAGGCACGTTTCGTGAGTAATATGACAGTCAGTCGGCTTTAAAAAAAATCTTAAACCGCGCATGAGCAGATTGTTCTCCTCTCTGTAAAAATAAAAATAAAAATAAATAAAGTAACAATTCAATTTGCCCAAGGCTTCCAAATCTCCTTCTTTCTGAATTATTGAATGGGTGGAGGGTGGAGGGTGATGGCAGGTGGAAAGATGGTGGGAAAAACGAGAGCACACCAGGACAACATGAATCAGTGTCATCTTATTGAATGACTATACTAGTTCAAGGGACCAATTGGGGGGAGAGTTCCTATCACAGCATGTGGGGGGTCTAGCCAGGGGTAAAGTTGCGGTGAGGGCAGGAGCGTTGAGAAGGAGGGGGTCGGAGTTCATGCCAGTAACCCACTCACTCACCGCTGGGGAAAAGGCAGGAACGGTGGGTACTGATTGGGGATGATCAGCCATGATCATATTGATGGCTCAAAGGGCCGAATGGCCTACTCCTGCACCTATTGTCTATTGTCTATAATTATTTAATTACCTAATTGTAGCTAATTACAAAATTGACCGTTGTGACGGAAATAGTAATAAACACCCAGACTGCCTTGAAAATTCAAAAATGTGATATTCTCAAGATCAGAACTTTAATATTATTCTATTATATGCTGTAGGGGTTTTGCGTTTCCCTTTACTCCACTTCGGGCCCAACTGCCCGAGTTATTCTCTCCCTTGTCGGAGGGTCAAACGGCCACCACTCCACTCGAGCGGTTTCCAAGAGAGAGAATACAACAAAAGGGATTCCCCTAGGTTCTAGACCTCGGAATTATGGTGGGATATGAGCGGTTTCCAAGAGAGAGAATACAACAAAAGGGATTCCCCTAGGTTCTAGACCTCGGAATTATGGTAGGATATGATAAAAAGGTTGAATTGACCAGAGTGTGCTGATGAGAGAAAACAGAAACCAAGATGGACTCAAAGCAAGTCTAAAATTTACAGGCTTTATTAAACAATGAGACATCTAATCTCACCAACACTACATAATATGTGGCTAAACTTATGCTTTAAACTAAGACTATGGACGGAAAACTATCGGGCACGTCGTAAAACTTACTTTACACAATTTTACCCCCCTTTCCCTTTATTTTCTCAACCTCTATCCTATTTCGGGAATTTCACCAGGTCACCGGGATACTCACAGCTAGGTCGATGCAGGCCCACGAGCTGTCCAGCAGAGCAGAAAGAGAGCGAGTTCTGACTTGACTCCTGTTTTTATACCTGAGCTTCCTTTGAAACCCCCAGGTGGTCCTCTGGATAAAAGGGTTCTTTTGATGATTCCCAGTTTCGATCTGGCATGAACAATAGGCTTCCGATGATAAGGGGTTTGCTGATGTCATGCTCCCTCAGCCTGATCGTTATCCCATCGCCTGGATGGGCTCCTATTGTCTCGATGGATGGGTCATCCAAGATGGTGCTTGTGCTTGTGCTGGCCTGTTTACCACCGTCTGCTGAGGCTTGGTTCCTTCCTTTGTGTATCCAAGATAATCTCGTTATCTCCGTCTCAGCCTTTCCTGCCCACACCATTCGCATAGATGTGTGATGCCCAAGTCCACAGGCCAGACAGGTTTGAAACTTGAAACTGATTCTTTCTGTGGATTGGGGTTTTTTCCGTTGCAGCCAGCAAATCTGTCTTTTTAAAATATCCATGTCCTTATCCGAGTTCTTCCATAATTTTGGAGGATTTGCCCCAATAACTTACAATGCTGTAAGTCCGTAACAGATAGTTAAATAAATTACAATTTCTAGCAATAGACCAGGTCTTTATTTCTAGCAGTAGACCAGGTCTACTGAGGAATGTTGATCGATGCATTGATGACACTTTGTATAACTACTTGTTAACTACTGGCTGTTAACAAGTGCTAACAGTAGTAGTTAACAAATCATTTGTGTCTGATGGCCGTGCAGCGGTTGTTATCCATGTTCGTTTTGTAAAAAAATCCATATGGTGAATATTTAAAAAAAAATCTTTATTTAACAAAGTGAATTTGTATTTCCGTACGAAATACGGAAAATTAACGCGGGGCCCCCCTTAGGCACAGGGCCCAATTGGGAGAAATAGGTCCAATCGGCTTAAGGCCAGCCCTGCCATCAAGGACCCATTTTCAGTAATCCCGTTTCTATAGGCATTCAAAACAAATAATTGCATATTTCCATTTGTACATTTACAGCAGCTCATCTTGTTATGACTAATGGTGCAAAACTTGAGCTATGACCCAGAATGTCCTGGGAATCAATTCCACTCCATTATTTTAACTCTGCCACAAGTTAAGGCCTTCTTAAGTGCAAATAGTTACAGAATTTGACAGTCAGCTGCAGAAATGGGCATTAAAAATGGCAGATGGATTTAATCCAAGCAAGTGTGATGCATTGCATTTTGTGTGGTCGAATGAGTGGGGAAATATACAACTAATGGCATGGCACTTAACAGCACCAATGTACAGAGGGATTTTGGTGTTTAAGTCCATAACTCTCTGAAAGTGCCCACACAAGTAGATAGAGTGGTAAAGGAGGCATGTACTATGTTTCTCTTTATTGATCGGAGCATAAGAGTCAGAGAGTCATGATGCAACTTTACATCACTTTGGCTAGGCCACATTTAAAATATTGCGTGCAGTTCTGGCTGCACCATACAGGTAGGATATAGAGGCTTTGGAAATAATGCAGAGGAGGTTTACCAGAATAATGCCTGGATTAGAGGGTATTAGCTACAGGGAGAGGTTGAACAGACTTGGATTGTTTATCTCTGGAATGCCAGAGGTTAAGGAGAGACCTAATAGAAGTATATATAATTATGAGAGGCTTAGATGGGGTAGACAGTTTATATCTATTTCCCAAGATGGAAATATCAAATACTACAGAGCAAAGCTTTACAATGAAAGCGGCAAAGTTTAAAGGAGATGTGCAGGCAAGTTTTTTACACAGAGAGTGGTGAGTGCACGGAACAAGCTGCCGGGGTAGTGGTGGAGGCAGCTACGATAGTGACATTTAAGAGACTTTTGGATCTCATGGATATACAAGGAATGGAGGGATATGGATTATGTTGAGGCAGATAAAAGCTGGTTTTGGCATCATGTTTGGCACAGACTTTGTGGGCCTGTTTCTGTGCTGTGCTGTTCAATGTTCTATGTTCTATGTCATTTATGTTGATAGGGAGGGTCATCATTGAACAAATTCTGGTCTTGCGAATCCACCTTCTTATATTGCATCCTTCTGTAACTTGTTCATATTCTTTATGGAACGTTAGTCACAGGATTTGGGCCTTGTTTGTAGGCCAGTACATTGTCCTTTAAATGGTGGCATTCGGCTGCCTCATTGAACTGCATCCATCTGTTTGACAAAGATTTATTCACAGTTCTGTTAGGCACGGTGCCTCAAGATTTTGATGACAATAAAATGAGGCTTACATGCAAATCTGCAGGTGAAAGCTTCCCCATGTCTTCTGAGGTGATAGAGGTTAGAGGTTGATGCAGTGCTTTCAGAGACGACATAGGCAAATTGATGGAGAGTATGTTGTATTCACTCGGATTCTGCAATTGATTAGATTTTGTTGTTACCCTTATCAATTGCAGAATTCTAAGTTTATTTATGAGACTGCTTAATATTCATTATCAATATTCGATATGAATTATCCTGTGCAAATATGAGGTAATTAAGGTTCCATTAAGAAAAGATCAATAAAATGCAAACAAACTCACTATTTCGTGTCCCATTACTGGCCTAAAATGACAAAATGTTCAATACTCAATAACTGATTTGCAGGTGAAGCCTTTGCTTTGTTTTGCATTGCTTATCAGAGATATACTGCGTAATTAGCTTCTTAGTGCATTTGTTATGATCGGATTAACAAATGCACACTTACAGTTTAATTTTGAGGAAGTGATTTCTAATATTTAATATTAAATGGGTACCACAGTATTCTAAAAGATCATCAGCATGCTTGTGTATAGCTCTGTAAGCAGCCATTTCCCATTGAGTCAGGGATTGTTTTTAGCCTTTCACCAGTAAAAACATTTTTTCAGTTCAGGTTTGGGTCTTGAATTACTGTGTTATTTCTGTCTGGCTCCCAAGGCTGTTCCAATATTGATCTGGAGCTCGAGTCATGAGACTGACCCATATTAATTCACCACTGGAAATTCCTCCCTTGGGAGCAGAGCGGAATCTTGCCCTGTCCTTGATCTCAAATTCAGAATTCAATCATGGACACAACTTCGTAGTTTTCTAATCATTCGTACAAAGCATTGGCTCGGTAGAGTGTGTATAGTAAGCCCTCGTAATAATGGACTACGGGGGGGGGGGGGGGGAGAGGGAGAATGGCGTCTGTCATTGCAGATTGTCTGCTATGACTGAGTGAGCGGGGTAAAGCTAAAGTCAAGGCCGGAAGGGATGAAACATGCTGGGGTGGGGGGTGGGTGTGGGGGGATTCACATGCCGAGGTGCAGCAGAGTCCCTGGCCACACATGCTGTGCACCGGGGACTAGCCCAGTACTCACACTGCCTTCATTCTGTTTGCTCTCTCTGCTCCTGCAAACAGAAGCATGTCACGTGACGCCAGCTTATTGAGTAAGGGCCAGAAATAGGGAGTGATGCCAGGGGAGTTTCAGTCCGCTTTAACCAAAAACTGCTATATAGAGGTCTGTTATGGCGAGGGTTTCACAAGTTCACAAGTTGAAGGAGTAGAATTAAGCCATGTGGCCTATGGAGTCTACCACACCATTCAATCATGGCTGATCTCTGCCTCTTAATCCCATTTTCCTGCTTTCTCCCCATAACCCATGACACCCGTTCAAATCAAACATGGACTATATTTACTATACTGTGGATTTTTCTATGTTTGGTCAGTCCATTTACAGAGTCAGACTCACGTATTATGGATGCAGACCCTTCAGTCCCCTGTGTCATGCTGATCACCACATGCCTATCTATACTACTCTATTTTCCAGCACTCTGCCCAAGCTCTTCTATGCCAATGTGTTTCATGTGATCAGCTGAATACTTCTCAGAGGTTGTGAGCACACCTGCTACCACCACAGAAGGCTGTGGAGGCCAAGCCAATCGATATTTTAAGGCAGAGATTGAGAGATTCTTGATTAGTACGGATGTCAGGGGTTATGGGGAGAAAGCAGGAGAATGGGGGTGAGAGGGAAAGATAGATAATTGCCAGGCAACTATATAAAAACATTTACATGTTTTTTTTTAACCACTGCATGGACAAGAAAGGATAAATAAAGAAAATGGATAAATAGAAATTGACTTGCCAAAACCTCTGGCTGGTTTTAATATTCTCATGCGGTGAACTGCTATTTCAGCAACAGCTAGATGGCAATAGTTTCTCACAATGAACTTTCTGAAAAATAGACCAAATATAAAATGATTAAGGATTATGTTTCCACAATTATCTGCAATCTATCATATCATATCATATCATATCATATCATATCATATCATATCATATCATATCATATCCTTATTAAAAGTCTGATGTTGTTTGTGTGTTTATGTGTGTGTATATGTGGTTGTCTTTACATCTTCGCAAAAACTCTATGCGGTAACGATTAAATTTTTACATATTTTGATTGACATTTTTCCCCTCAAGGCAGAGACCATCTTCACTGAACATTTTATGCTTTATTTCTCGACTTATTCTCGACTCATTACTGATTAAAAGTTTTAAAAAATCAAAAGACTTTGAATTTAAATGAAAAGAACAAAAACACAAACAACCATTGACTCTCATATACCGGCAAGATCAGTAAATGAAATTAATAAAATAAAATTAATAAATAGATAATAGAAATATAAAAAATATTGCGCATTATATTGCCCATGAATAGTGTTGTGATGCCCGCTGTGGTATCTATTTGAGTTTAGTTCTTTTATGGCACTTGGGTAGAAACTGTTAATTAGTCTACAAGTTCGGCCTTCAGAGACCTGTATCGCCTTCCAGAGGGCAGCTGAGTGAAAAGGTGGTTGGCAGGGTGGGATGAGTCCTGTTTGTTGTTTGTTGCCCAGCGTAAACATCGGGCCCTGTAAATGTCATCCAGGGAGGGTAGTTGAGCGTTTGTGATGCTCTGTACTGGTTTAATAACTCTCTGTAGGGCCTTCCTTTCAGCCACAGTGCAGCTAGCAAACCACACCAGGATGCCATAGGAGAGGATGCTTTCCACGGCGCACCGGTAGGACAGCAGCAGCTGCTGTGAAACATTTGCTCTCCGCAGAGACCTCAGGAAATATAGCCACAGCTGTGACTTATTCACGAGAGTGATGATGTTCACTGTCCATGTGAGGTCCTGGGAGATGTAAATACCCAGGAACTTAAAGTCAGTGACTCTCTCCACCATGTCTCCTTTGATTTGACAAGTTATTCACGATTAAGGCTTTAAAAATGCTAACTTTCACAAGATTGTTACATATTCTGATTCACATTTTTTCCCTCGAGGCAGTGTGTGCGTGTGCGTGTGTGTGTGTGTGTGTGTGTGTGTGTGTGTGTGTGTGTGTGTGTGTGTGTGTGTGTGTGTGTGTGTGTGTGTGAGTGTGAGTGTGAGTGTGAGTGTGAGTGTGAGTGTGAGTGTGAGTGTGAGTGTGAGTGTGAGTGTGAGTGTGAGTGTGAGTGTGAGTGTGAGTGTGAATTTGTTTTTGTGTTTTTTGTGAACATTTTTACATATTCTGGTAGAGATTTAATCCCTGGAGTCCATAATTGGCGTATCTGAAAATGTTGTGCTTTATTTCTTGAGTTATTAATAAAAATCTTCACATATCCGATCAAACTTTGAAATCCAAATGCCTGTTTTTCGCTAATGACGTGACAATGGATCTGCCTGCCTGCCGTCTGCTTGCGCTGCAACTGACGTCTCCTCCCACACCTCCCCCTCCCCCGTTATACAAAAGTCGCCCTGTCTACTGAAGACCAAAGATCATAGCTGAAGACTGCGGCACGCGCTGCAAGTGAAGAACGAGCCATTCAGGCCCTGTACGAGAGCTCTCGAGTCCGGTTCGTCGCTGCCGAAAAACCTTTGGAAAAAACCCCGCTGTCTTCTTGTTCGCGCTGCGAGTGACATCACCTCCCCCGACCACTCCCCCCGTACTCAGGTCCTGCCTGCAGCCTGGAGCGGAAGCAAGTTCGAGAATCAGCCCTCCCCTCAGACAACGCACCCCCCCACCCCTCAAACTCTACCTCCCTCCCTCTCTGCGCCCCCTCACTCTCTGCCCCCCCTCCCTCTCTGCGCCCCTCATGCTCCCTCTCTGCTCCCCATGCCTCCTGGGTAGGGAACGGGTGCATTTTGCAGCTGGGAGCAAGGGAGTGAGGAAGTATTGCATTCGGGAACCAAACCTCCCCTGTGACGATGCAACCTCCACCCCGCAAACTCTACCCTACCTTCAGAAAAAGACTGTGCGGTAACGATTACATTTTTACATTTTCTAATTGACATTTTTCCCCTCTAGGCACAGATCATCACTGAACATTTTATGCTTTATTTCTCTACTTATTCTCGCCTTAGTACTGATTAAAAGTTAAAACAAATCAAAAAACTATGAATTTAAAATGACCAGCTTCAACTGATGACATCACAATAGCTCGGCTAGCACTGATCAGCTTCACTGAAGATTTCATCCTATATTTGACAAGTTATTCACGATTAAAGCTTAAAAAATGTCAACAAGATTTTTACATATTCTGATTCACATTTTTCCCCTCTAGGTAGAGAACACCTTCACTGAACATTTTATGCTTTAGTTCTCAACTTATTATTGATTAGAGTTTAAAAAAAACAAAAGGCTGAATTTAAAACAACCAGCTTCAACTGATGACGTCACAATGGCTCGGTTAGCAGTGATCAGCTTCACTTATGTTCGGGATTGGCTTGAGTTGGAGGACCACACCACCCGTGGGGGCTATGGGTCGGAAACGGGTGTGTTGGGGGAGCAGTCCCAACGGGTCTACACTTGGTCTGGTATATTACTAAAACTCTCATCTTGTTGATATCTATATGTATGTTATCCTGAAATTATGCCAAAACAATACACGATAGTGCTAAAATTTGTACACCTTACTCACCATTGTCATGTGGTGGTCTGTGACAAGTACCGTTCAGATTGATGTTATATTTCACAAGTAGTTTCACATTTTTTAAATTAGAAAATCAAGAATTAAGAAAATATCTGCAGCTATGACTTCACAACGCTACAATGTTACAATCTCGGCATACTCAGTCCTGCCAGGCTGCCAGCACTAGAAAGTGCAACAATGTTGCAGCAAGTATATTCCTGGCTGCATGGAATGTTGGTGCATTTAAAAAAATATTTTAAAGTCACAGTACACTGAACTTTGAATAAGGCAAAACGAGCAGCCCAACACAGTTGGGGGCTATGGGTGAGTGGTGGAATATTGCATTGGGGGTAGGAGTTGCTTTGGGGAAACAGATGGGTGGTGCAATTTTGCCTTGGGGAACAGGTTGCGTTGGGGGTCCAGGCCTTCTGTTGGGGAAATGGGTGAGTGGTGGAATATTGCCTTGGGGAACTGGTTGCATTGGGGGACCAGGACTCCCGTGGGGGCTATGGGTGAGTGGTGGAATATTGCATTGGGAGACCAGGCCTCCTGTGTTCCATTTTCCGCATCACTTAATGTTCTTTTTCTTACCTTTGAGAGGGATCACACAATTTATTGAACAGCGTCTTTATAAAATTCATGTTGTCATCAGTTGTCTTGTTCTTTTTGAGGTACTGGAATTTTATACCTTCAAAAGTGATACTTAATTCGACAAAATCAATAAATGTGGAACGTATTTGTTTTTAATGCCGAGCAAGTTACAAACACTCAATATCTATCAACTGCTCTACTCAAATCCCAACATCAGGCAAAACAAACACTTTGTAATTCCATTTACAATCAGCCAACCTCATAAGTAGAGTCAAAGTGTGATACAGCATGGAAACAGGCCCTTCAGCCCAACTTGCCCACACCGGCCAACATATCCCATCTACACTAGTCCCACCTGCCTGCATTTGGCCCGTATCCCTCTAAACCCGTCCTAACCATGTACCTGTCTAAATATTTCTTAAAAGTAACAAGCTTTTAATTTTCACACAGTTTCCCATTTTCAACATTGATGAAAAATTGTGGGGCATTATGTATAGTTTAAATATTGGTAATGGTGTCAGAGCATGTGCAGATAATGGCCTTTGGAAGGCTGCAGAGGTCAGGGGCATGATGTCTAGTTTGACTCCAGTGATATAATTTGGCTGTACAACCTTCATCGTGCTCCACAAACCACACAGTGTTGAAAATGGGTTCAGCAGCAAAACCATTACTATTTAAAGAGTTCCTCAAATATTTTAAGGCTTGCTGTAGATTCATTTATCTTGCTGCTGCCATCAAACTACAAGTGTTTCTTTTTAAGCTTATTTTAAAGTTGCTGAAGTCTCCAGGGATTGTAGTGACAGGTGGTGAGGGACAACGTGTAGCTTCTGCACAAACCGGCTTCTCTCAGAAATGGATTTGTTCATTCCTCTTGACATGAAGCAAAACTGCAATTGATTAAATCTGATAGAGGGAAGGCATTATGGTCAAACAGGAAGCGGGAAGCAGGTCCCTCAGCAGAAGTCCATATCCAACCAGGTTGTTCAGGGAGAAATTCATGTATACAGAACTCAACAGGAGACTGGATAAAACATCTGCATATTTGGAAATACATCCTCAATATAATGTGGCATCTTCTGCAGCCATAACTGCAGAAGGGCAGCACAGTGCAGAACGGCACTGTGGCGCAGTGGTAGACTCACTGGCTTACAGCGCTTGCAATGCTGGAGGCCTGGGGTTCGATCCCGACAATGGGTACTGTCTGCACGGAGTTTGTACATTTTCCCCATGACCGCGTGGGTATTCTCCGAAATCTTTGGTTTCCTCCCACACTCCAAAGATATAGATACACAGGTCTGTAGGTTAATTGGCTGGTATGTGTGTAAATTGTCCCTAGTGTGGGTAGGATAGTGTTAATGTGGAGGGAATCGCTGGTCAGTGCGGACTCAGTGGGCCGAAGGGCCTATTACTGAGCTGTAACTAACCTCAGAGCAGGGTCGGGACAGCATTGTCAATAGCAATTGAAATGAGTGTGGCCAAAACATTTAATCATTATGATCCTTCCAGGTTGGAGTGGCAGACATTTGCAACTTCAGTTTAGTTTAGCTGAATTTAGTTTTGTGCGGAGGTACAGCCTGGAAACAAGCCCTTCGGCCCACCGAGTCCGCATTGATCAGTGATCTCCCAGTGACCTCCCACTAACACTGTCCTACATCCTAGGGACAATTTACAATCTTTACCGAATCCAATTAACCTGTTCATCTTTGGCGTGTGAGAGTAAACCAGGGCACCCGATGAAATCCATGCAATGACAGGGAGAGCGTACAAACTCCATACAGACGGCACTCATAGTCAGGATTGAACCCGGGTCACTGGCGCTGTCAGGCAGCAACTGTACTGCTGTACCACCGCACTGCCCTAAAATTTGCTGTCCATTAATATGTAAATTATAACACTGAACTCTCAATTGAAAGAATACTGACTTAATTTAAGCCCTTCCTGTCAGGGACTGACAGACAGATCGGGCACATGATTTTCCAAGGATTGGAGACGTCCTCTTGATGGAGTGCTATATATTAGTTCCGAGTTGCACTGCATGGGAGATTTCAGCATTAAGTGTGATAATGATCCTATGCAGCACTTCTTGCGTGTCAGTGATCAGCCTCCTGGGTTTGGTATCAATGCTTTCATCCTACAGGAACTCACTGTTGCAACAAATACACCGCCCACGGTTAGTTAACCATGATCAACCATCCTGGCAATAAGGACCATCATCCTCCAACATGGCCGTTGATATTGGTGTGCAACAGACAGACTGCCACGCCATCCGAGAAAGAACAGGCCATTCACACACTGGTACAATGCAATGGAGAATGATTCTGCTGCTCTGATCCTCAAGGTTGTTCTGTAGCTTCATTGCTAGGAGAGCACGTACTGTAAGTAGCTGAAAAGCAGAGGAAGAGGTAGTTCATATAGGAGAAAGCGATGGAGTAGAAGAAAAAAAAGGAGGACGTTAGGTTAGAGGAGATATTGGTAATCGGATTGCTGACTTCTGGCAGCACAATGCAAGGAATATTAGACAATGGTAGCCGCAGCTGTAATGGCAGCAGACCTTCCCTGCACTTTCTTCGTCACATCCCATACAGGGACCCCAGCACCCTTTTTGAGTGAGATAGAGGTTCAAATGCACCTCCGTTAAACTCATCTACTGCGTTCAGGGGTACTCCTGATGTGGCTTCCTTTACATTGGTGAAACCAAGCGTAGACTAAGTGACCATTTTGCTGAATACTTGCGTTCGGCCCTCCTAGGCTTGCTGAATCTCCCAGTTGCTAATCATTTTAACTCCACTTCCCATTCCCCTAACCTGCCCTGGCCTTTGTCAGAGTGAAGCTGCAAGTAAACTGGAGGAACAGCACCTCATATTCCATTTGAGTAGCTCATAAAAATGATGGTATGAACATTGAATTCTCCAATTTTAGGTAACAACCCCTTTCCGCCCCCTCCCCCTCTCCCCTCTTTATTCTCCCCCTCTTTCCTTTGCACTGCCCTAGTGTGTACCCATTTCTCCCACTATACCACCCCCCCTTTCCCCTTTTTCTCTCTGCCTCTTTCCATGTGTATTTCTCACTCTGCCATTACATTTCACTCCAACCTTCTCCTTATCTGACACCCCTGTGTCTCATTTTCAAATCTGGCCTTTGTCCACCCATCTGCTAATAAAACCTTTTTCACCTGTATTCGCCCATCACTTTCCTGGCTTTGTCGCATAGAGCACATAATCCTCCAACATTTTCACCACCTCCAACGGGATCCCACCACTAGCCACATCTTCCCATCTCCATCCCATTCCGCTTTCCCCGGAGACCATTCCTGGTCAAGTCCCTTCCCACCCAAACCACTTTCTCCCCAGGAACTTTCCCCTGCAATGGCAGGAGATGCAACACCTGTCCCTATACCTCCCCCCTCGACTCCGTCCATGGGCCACAACAGTGTTTTCAGGTGAGGCAGGGGTTCACTTGGACCTCCTCCAACCTCATTTACTGTATCCGTTTGTTCCAGGTGTGGACTCCTATATATCGGCAAGACCAAGAGCAGGCTCGGTGATCATTTCGCTGAACACCTCTGCTCAGTCTGCCTAAACCTTCCTGATCTCCCGGTTGCTAAACACTTTAACTCCCTCTCCCATTCCCACAATGACATTTCTGTCCCGGACTTCCCCCATTGTCAGAGTGAGGCCCAGCTCAAATTGGAGGTATAACACCTCATATTTTGCTGTGGCAGCTTACACCCCAGTGGTATCAATATTGAATTAATTAACTTCAAGTAACCCTTGCCTTCCCTCTCTCACCATCCCGTCCCCCTTCCCAGTTCTCCGACCAGTCTGACTGTCCTCATTTACATTTTATCTCTGTTTGCTTTGTTGTTACCTTTTCCTCGCTAACAATGATCTATTCTGCATTTTCCTTGATCTCTATCCCCTATGTCTCATTTTTACACCTTACACTTCCTTATCTCTGTATTCCCCTCTCCCATTACAGTCTGAAGAAGGGTATCGATTCAAAACGTCACCTGTTCCTTCTATACAGAGATGCTGCCTTTTCTGTTGAGTTACTCAGCATTTAGTGTCTATTTCCGGTGTAAACCAGCATCTGCAGTTCTTCCTATCTTATTTTCTCCCACTATATTTGAAGCAATTAGCTAGAGAGCTTCCCGGCTCTCTAGCTAATGTAAAATTGAGCATATTCCCCTCCCTCTCCACCTCCCCCACAAAGACTTCCAGCGTAGCTTTGCAAAATCTCAGAGCAGATCTTTCACTAGTATTTTCTAAGACAAAATAAAATAACAACAACAAAGACGTCTGCCACTAGTCATGTCCCCTTCCCCATTCTCATGATGAGGAGCAGGCAAATTTTAATCTATAGCAGCGCTGGCTGCATCCAACTTAGGGATATTGGTGTGCGGTGTGCAGCCACAACAATGGTGAGCACTGGTCCACACAACAGTCAAGTAAATCTGCAGGCAGCACAAAGTTGACTGAGAAAATGCTCCCACGTGGCATTGTGAGGTGAATGAGGTTCACCTTTGACCACACTTGATCATCCATTTGAATACTGCCTCAGTAGTACCTTGTTTGTTTTATGTTACGAGCAAGTGGGTTTTATTAAAGGCCACTGGTTTTCACTTGCTGACTCCCACAGTCTTTTCACCACTGCAAGCCACAAATCTGGAGTGTGATGGAATATGTTACCACTGCTTCCACGAGTGCAGTTCCAACCTGAATCAAGAAGCTCAAAGCCTTTAAAGACAAGGCTATTGTCAATTTCCACAGCGCTTTTTTTTCTGAGGAGCAGAAAGGCAGATATAATGAGATTTTCATATCTTCCAGCTTGTATTTTTTTGCCAATCCAATTATCCCTTTCAATCTATGCAAGATAATCCTCGGATTCTGACGAACTCATTTTGCTGTAGATTTACGAAGATTTGAATGCCTATCAATTCCTCCTACTAAATTATTTCCAAAACAATTCAGCAAATATCATTCAGGTACAAGATTTGTGAAGCAACCCTTCTATTTTTTAATATTTGTAATCTTCCACTGATTTGTTGGGAGATAGATTTCTAATGGTCATTTTCGGTCGAGCTACTAACGGGAATAAATTATATTGATATTATTGGCAATCATCACCGTTATTTTGCACACCCATAAATATATTTTGTGGATCTCACTGAACACGTTTCATAGAAACAAGATATCTATTCTGTGAATCGTCCTTTTACAATTCACCTTCCTCTTTTACAGGTTTCATTCTTCAATGGTCTGGAAAGCTTGTAATTATTCAATGGTGTCTGAGACAACCTTGAGTATCTTAGATCACCATTGCAACTTCGGGCGGCACGGTGGCGCAGCGGTCTCCAGCGCCGGAGACCCCGGTTCAATCTTAACTAAGGGTGCTTCTCTTCATATTTTGTACATTCTCCCCGTGACCTGCATGGGTTTTCTCCAGGACCTCCGGTTTCCTCCCACAATCCAAAGATGTACACATTTGTAAGCTAATTGACTTGGTCCAATTGTAAATTCTCCCTAGTGTGTGTAGGATAGTGTTAGTGTGCGGGGATGCTGGTCAGCGCAGACTTGGTGAGCTGATTGCCTGTTTCTACGCTGCATCTCCAAACTAATCTAAAGTAAACTAAACACATCCAACAATGGGGAACCTACGTGCAATATCTGATACTCAACAAAGGTTTAAGAGGAATACACTGAATAATCAATCAACACATCACATGGGGAAAGGACATGCTAATTAGGAAATCGTGCACTTTAGGGTTGATTCTTTGAATGCTTGTCTGTACAGATGGAGGATTGAGGCTTCCATCAAGCACCATTAGGTTTTGGTTACCTGCACAAGGCTATGGAGCATGCAGTTAGGCCAGCCTAATTAGTTTTGTTTAGAGATAGTGTGGAAACAGCCCTTCGCCCCACCAAATCTGCACCAACCAGCGATCCCATCACACTAACACTATTCTACGCACACTAGGGACAATTTTACACGTACATCAAGCCAATTAACCTAAAAACCTGTACATCTGTGGAGTCTGGGAGGAAACCGAAGATCTCGGAGAAAACCCACGTGGTCATGGGGAGAATGTACAAATTCCGTACAGACAGCACCCGTAGTCGGGATCAAACCTGGGTCTCCGGTGCTGCAAGCGCTGTAAGGCAGCAACTCTACCACTGTGCCACTATGCCACTCTGCAAAGCAGATTCAATTGATAGGCCAAAGAGCCAGCTGAGCAGGATATGCACAAGAGCAAGCTGCTGCTGAGGGAGTAGAATGACTGTTGCAGGGGTGCTCCTTCCACCTGGGTTCTCTAATTCAACAAAACCCAACCGATTTGTAGGAAGGAACTGCAGATGCTGGTTCGAACCGAAGATAGACACAAAAAACCTGGAGTAACTCGGTGGGACAGGCAGCATCTTTGGGGAGAAGGAATGGGTGACGTTTCGGGTCGAGATCCTTCTTCTTCCGCTCCAAAAACCCAACCGATCAAGGATTAACCCTGGAAACAGAATAAATCAAAGTATGGCAGCCTCATAATGAAAGGAAACTGGAGTATTAATTTGATTAAATCCAGAACTGGTGGTTGGAGAGTTTGTCTTTTAAGCTTTTAACATTCCATCGCATCTTAACCATTACATTCAATGGTAATGGTTCAACATCTGGTTTTACATGGATTTTGGATAAATATTTAAAAAACAGAACTACAACTAATTGTTGCCTCACTTAGGACATTAGTTAATTTGTTCTGTAGGCAGCTCTTTCTCTTTGTGCACACTGGTACATGAGATGTTGTGGGCATAATGTTTCAGAATTATATTCTGTTCAGTAAAACTACCCACTCCCTGTATTATTTATTGATATTTTGCAACTTGCATTGCAAAAAGTTTGCCCACATTACAAATGTTCACGGTTTTTGAAACATCATTGTCAGAATGGTTTCCGAGGATTGAAACCAAAGGAAAATGAAAAGTATGATAAATAGAATCATGCGTTCTGCTTCATTCCATCGTGCAGAGGATTTTAATAAGATATTTTAAATCACTGACTCACTCTCGTGATTCAAGGTTCTAGCTGATGCCATTACGTGAAGTATTGCTGCAGATTCAAAGGCAGACGGAGGAAATGTTGTTTCTACTTGCCTTTAAATTTACTTGGCATTGCAGGGTATTGCTGTATTATGCGAATGACTTGAGTTTCAGATAGATTAGAGTCAGCGACTGGAATATTTTAAAGTAAAACTATTATTTCAGAACATTCACAGCCTTCAGGTTTTCCTGGTTGAGTGTAAAAAGCAATTTCACCCCAAGACACTGAAGGGAAGATTTTGGTTGTGGTCTCTTTTTAGGTTATTCTTGAGGTTCAGCAGCAGCTTTTCCCCCACAGCCATTCGGCTATTAAACACTATAACCTCAAATAAGCTCTGAACTACATAGTCTATAATTGTTATTATTGCACTATTATTGGGGGTTTTTTAGTGTACGTATGTGTGCGTAAATATATATATCTATCTATCTATCTATTATAATATAAAACTCTGTGTCCGGCTGGCTGTGTGGCCGGATGTGTTTCTGACTTGTGGCTGCCAGCCTTTGATTCGTTGCCACGCCAACGTCAGATGCAGAGACGCCCAGATTTTTTCCATTTCGGTAGAGATTTCACTTTTCATTCCAAGTATCCACTCCTGATTAAATTTTGTCGTGTTTATGTACACATTTTTAATAAAATCCTTCTCCCCCTCCCACCCCCCCCATCATCACATGTGTGGGAATAGAGAAAGAGGATTGGGGGTGATAGGGAATGCGGAACAGATGGACTGTCCCTACCTCTCCCCCTTCCACTCTCCCTCCCCACTATTTCCCCTCTCTCCCCGCACCACTCTCCCCCTCCCTACACACTCTTCCCCCTCCCTTCCCTAGCCAATCTCCCTCCTCCCCCCTCCCCCACACTTCTCTCCCCCTCCCCATCCCTCTCTCCCCGATCCCTGTCTCCCCCTCCCCATCCCTCTCTCATCCCCTTCTCCATCTCCCTCTCCTCACCCCTCTACCTCTCCTCCCCCTCCTCCTCCCACCCCCATCCCTCTCTCCCCCACCCCCGTTCCCTCTCCCCCTTCCCTCCCCCACCCCCTTCCCTCTCTCTCCTACCCCCCTTCCGTCCCCCACCCCCTTCCCTCTCTGCCCCACCCCCTTACCCCTTCCCACTCTTCCCCCTCTCCACACTCTTCCCCCTCTCCCCCACACCTCTCTCCACCTCCCCCACCCCTCTCTCATCCCCCTCTCCATCTCCCTCTCCTCACCCCTCTCCCTCTCCTCCCCCTCCTCCTCCCACCCCCATCCCTCCCTCCCCCACCCCCCTTCCCTCTCTCCCCCGTCCCCTTCCCCCTACCCCTCTGTCCCTCTTCCACCAATCCCCCTACCCCTCCCCATTTCCACTTCTCACCTCTTTACCCCACCCCTCTCCCTCTCCGTCCCCACCCCGCTCTCTCCCCCTCCCTCCACTCTCCCCCCACCCCTTCCCCTACGCCTTCCCCTACCCCTCTGTCCCTCTTCCTCCACCACCCCCCTACCCCTCTCCCCCCTCCCCCTCCCTCCCCACTCTTCCACTTCTCTCCCCCCCTCCCCCTCCCACTCTCCCTCCACTATTTCCCCTCTCTCTCCCCACCCCCCTCCCTCCACAATCTTCCCCCTCCCTCCCTCGACTGCTCCAGCAGAGCCTTAGCACTCCGCACAGCCCGTTCGGACAGGCCATTACTCTGTGGATACTCAGGGCTGCTGGTGTAGTGATGAAAGTTCCACCTGGCAGCGAAAGCCTTGAATTCGGCGCTAGTGAATTGCCAGCCGTTGTCGGTCTGCAAGCGTACAGGTGCACCGAAAGTGGCGAAGTGCCTGCGCAGCTTGCTGATGACCATCTCGGAGGTGATGGAGGGAAGTATGTCCACCTCGAACCAGTTGGAGTACGAGTCGACCAGGACGAGGAACTGCTTGCCCCGCCATTCGAATATGTCGGCAGCCAGCGATGTCCAGGGCATGGTAGGTGCCGGCTGCTGCAAAAGAGGCTGGCGCTGCTGGTGTGGGGCAAGGTTGTTGCAGGAGGGACAGGAGGACACTCTGTCCCTGATGTATTTGGCCATACCGGGCCAGTAAAATTGTCCTTGGGCATGAGAAATGGTAGCATCGACCCCGGGATGACCGCTGTGGGCAGCATTGAAGTATAGATCGTAGAGGGAGGCAGGGACCACGACCTTGTGGCCCTTGATGATGACACCGTCTTGGATCACCAGTTCATCACGGACTAGGAAGAAAGGGTGGGCACCCGACGGCAAAGTGGTGCGTCTGTCGGGCCACCTGCGCTTGATAACGGCTGCGAGCTGCTGCAATGCAGGGTCAGAGGCGGTGTGCTCGGTCAGGCACTGTAGCTGCTTGGTTGGGACAAAGTTGACGTTCAGTACCAGCAGGTCCTCCTGCTCGTAGGGGTGGCGGTCGCAGGAGGCTAGTGGGGCACGAGACAGGGTGTCAGCCACATGCATCTCAGTGCCCTTCTTGTAAACGATGTTGAAATCAAAACGCTGGAGCTGCAGCATCATGCGCTGAAGCCTTGCGGGGGCAATATGTATCGGTTTGTTGAGGATAGTCACTAATGGCTGGTGGTCCGTTTCGACTGTGAATTTGCTGCCGAAGAGGAAGTCTTTGAACTTGGAGCAGGCGAACGCCACCGTCAGAAGCTCTTTCTCGATGTGAGCATACTGTTGGTCCGAGAGGCATACGAGACCGGTAGCAGCGATCCATCGTTGTAGAGCTGCAGGCAGGCAGCACCTAGTCCAAAACGAGAGGCATCGCAGGTAACAACAATGGGACGGCGCAGGTCGAAGAATTTTAAGGTCGGGGTGTGGGTCAACATAGACTTCAGCCATTCAAAAGCCTGCTGGTGTTGTGGAAACCAGGACTAGGCAGTGTCCTTTTTTGTTAGCTGTCTCAGGGACGAGCTCAGTTCACTGAGATTTGGGATGAACTTCCCCAGGTAGTTGACCATGCCCAGGAATCGCTGCAAACCGAGGACGTCGGCGGGGGCTGACATCTGGGAGATTGCATTTGTCTTTTGCGGGTCGGGCTTCAGACCGTTAGAAGTGAAGATATGCCCGACGTAAGGCACTTCGGATATGCGGAACCTGCATTCTTTTTCGTTCAGTTTCAAATTGATCTGTCGGGCCCGGTCCAGGACCCGGCGGAGGTTCTTGTCATGTTCGGCGGTATTCTTCCCGTAGACTAGGATATCATCCACGATGATGGCACACGGCATGCCAGCGAACAGCTGTTCCATGGACCGCTGAAACACCTCGCTGGCGGAGCTAATACCAAATGGCATCCGTAAGAACTTGAATCTGCCCTATGGAGTGGCAAACGTTGTCAGGTCGGAGGAGCGTTTGTCGAGAGGTATTTGCCAGAAAGAGCTCTTGGCATCAAGGACAGAGAAGACCGTGGCCTGGTCGACTTGAGCTGCAACGTCTTCCACGGTTCTCATGGGGTAGTGTGGTCGCCTTATCGCGAGGTTCAGGCCCTTCGGATTGATACACGTATCTCGTTCTTGTCCTTCTTCAGGGTGGCGACCATGGTGGAGACCCAGGGTGGGTTCGCTAACCGCTTCCAGCACTCCCATCGCGAACATGCTTTTCAGCATACTCAACTTTATCCTTCATAGCGAGGGATACTCTGTGTGGTGCATGGACCACAGGCACCACGTTCGGGTCGGTGGCGATTTTGTAAACGAGAGGTAGCTTGCCCAGCTCATTGTCGAACAGGTCCGGGTACTCAGACATCGGATCCAGCAACACCTGCACTTCGTTGACGGTGCGGTTGAAGGACACCAGTCCTAGGTCCTGGCATGCCTGGTTTCCCAACAGAGTCACACAGTCATAGTCGGGAACATAGAACAGGAGGGGCCGCGATAACTTCTGCAGCACACAATTGAAAGTGGCTTTCCCCACGGGTTTCAGCACCTCACCCCCATAAGCATGTAAAGTCGAACGGTCTGCAGTCAGCAGCTCATTAAGTCTAATCTTCTTGAACAGGCTTGTTGACATAACATTGACCTTTGCCCCAGTATCGAGCTTAGACTAGAAAGAATGATTGTTGACAGTAACGAGGACCGATGGATCAGGGAGTAGAACAGGTGCGTGTAGAAGTGTGAATACACTAGCATCTCCTTGAGAACTAATTGGCTCAGAGTCGTGGGCAGTGTCGAGAGAGGACTGGGAACCAAACTCGTTATCGACTTGTACCAGTTTGTTTAATACTTGTCTAGAAGCTGGGGGAAGTTTCCCACGGGACCGGCAGGCAGCAGAGAAATGGTTAAATTTCTTGCAGAAATTGCAGGATTTTCCGTAAGCCGGGCACTGCGACTGCATAGAATGCACATAATTACAATTGGGGCACTTCTTAACAACGTGAGCGCCGGGGTGGGGTAGCTCGACCGCGGCACAGGTCTATTGTAGTCTATTTTGGGACGCGGTCTGTTGAAAACCGTTA
This sequence comes from Amblyraja radiata, assembly GCF_010909765.2. Taxonomy (NCBI): domain Eukaryota; kingdom Metazoa; phylum Chordata; class Chondrichthyes; order Rajiformes; family Rajidae; genus Amblyraja; species Amblyraja radiata. The sequence goes on along the minus strand of NC_045964.1, from coordinate 49,740,170 downwards.
GATTGATAGCTCGGCTATCGGACTCCCGCTGTACGAACTGCGGGTCAACAACTTCGGCCAACCTGGATGCGTGCATGGCCTCGGTCAGAGTAAGATCTGGCATTCTCAGTAGCTCCGAACGCAACTTCTGATCCATCATCCCCGTTACTAAAATGTCCCTAGTAAGCTGGTCAGTCATATTTTCAAATCGGCACCTCTGGGCGAGATAGCGCAGATCAGCAATAAAACACTCAACTGGCTCATCAGGCTGTTGTTTCCGCGTAAAGAACTTGGCTCGCTCTAAAATGCGGTTAGAGGGCAAGTCACAAATTTCAGCAAACTTCCGTAGCAAACATACCGGATCGTTGGCAGACTCCGCAGGTACTAGGACCAGATCGTTGTCATCCTGGACCGCGGGATTGTAGGCAAAAGCAAGTGCTCTCCTCATGGCATCAGGGCCGGCAAGGTTCAACAGGAGAGATGCTTTGACAGCGTCGGGATCGTTACGGTGAACGATATTCATGTAGTGTGTGAAATTCAACTCAAAAGTCGCCCAGCGCTCCGCTATGTCGGCATCAAAGACAAGGAGCGAGGGCTTGCGGCACGAGGAGGCCATAGTGGTAGAGGGGTGCGAGAAAGAACTCCGATAAAGCAACACTTATAAAGAAATAAAACCCGATGAACAGGACACGTGCGTTTTAACTATCTGACACCATGTAAAGATGTTAAGTCTGACACACTTGTAACTTTACTTATTGTTTAATGATCACTCAGGTTAAACACATTCCAGCACTGACTACTATAACCGTGCTGGAACCAAGAGAGGGAGGGAGAGATAGAGAGAGTTATTATACTTGATAACTAAGGAGTGGTTAGTGGTACTGAGGTAGCTATATTATTGGTTGCATGCATGGACCATCTACAAGACTGATTCCTGGGATGTCAGGACTTTCATATGAAGAAAGACTGGATAGACTCGGCTTGTACTCGCTAGAATTTAGAAGATTGAGGGGGGATCTTATAGAAATTTACAAAATTCTTAAGGGGTTGGACAGGCTAGATGCAGGAAGATTGTTCCCGATGTTGGGGAAGTCCAGAACAAGGGGTCACAGTTTAAGGATAAGGAGGAAATCTTTTAGGACCGAGATGAGAAAAACATTTTTCACACTGGAATTCTCTGCCACAGAAGGTAGTTGAGGCCAGTTCATTGGCTATATTTAAGAGGGAGTTAGATGTGGCCCTTGTGGCTAAAGGGATCAGGGGGTATGGAGAGAAGGCAGGTACAGGATACTGAGTTGGATGATCAGCCATGATCATATTGAATGGCGGTGCAGGCTCGAAGGGCCGAATGGCCTACTCCTGCACCTAATTTCTATGTTTCTATGTTTCCCTCTCCTCACCCCTCTCCCTCTCCTCCCCATCCTCCTCCCACCCATCCCTCTATCCCCCACCCCCTTCCCTCTCCACCCCACCCCTTCCCTCTTTCCCCCCGCCCCGTTCCCCCTACCCCTCTGTCCATCTTCCACCACTCCCCCTACCCCTCCCTCCCCACTCTTCCACTTCTCTCCCCTTACCCCACCCATCTCCATCCCCACCCTTCCCTCTCCCCCTCCCCTCTCTCCCCCCACCCCTTCCCCCTACCCCTCTGACCCTCTTCCACCACTCCCCCTACCCCTCTCCCCCTCCCTCCCCACTTCCACTCCTCCATCCACACTCTACCCCCTCTCTCCCCCCCCCATCTCATTCCTCCCCTCCCTCCTTCCTCCCCCACAACTCTCTCCCCTTTCCCCACTTTCCTCCCCTCCCCACCGCTCTCTCCTCCTCCCTCTTCATCTCCCTCTCCTCACCCCTCTCTCTCTCCCCCCCCCTGCTCCCACCCCATCCCTCTCTCCCCCACCCCCTTCCCTCTCTCCCCCCCACCCCCCTCCATCTCTCCCCCTGCCCCCTACCCCTGTCCCTCTTCCACCACCCCCCCTACCCCTCACCCCCTCCCCCACCACTCTTCCCCTTCTCACCCCCTTACCCCACCCCTCTCCCTCCCCCACCTCTCTCTCCCCCCCTCCCTTCCCCCTCGCTTCCCTCTCTCCCCCACCCCTTCCCCTACCCCTCTGTCCCTCTTCCACCACTCCCTCTACCCCTCTCCCCCTCCCTCTCTCCCACTTCCACCACTCCCCCCTACACCTCTCCCCCTCCCTCCCCATTCTTCCACTTATCTCCCCCCACCCCCCATCCCCCACCACTCCCCATCTCCCTCCCCCCACCCCTCTCGCTCCCCCCCCTCCCTTCCCTCTCCCTCCCCACTCTTCCCCCTCTCTCCGCTCTCCCCCTCCCTCCACACTCTCCCCCCTCTCACCCCCCTCTCCCCCTACCCCTCTCCCCTCCCTCCACACTCGTCCCCCTCTCCCTCCTCCCTCCCCTCCTTCCTCCCCTCCCTCTCTCCTCTCACCTCCTCCCCCACCCTCTTTCCCCCCCTCCCCCCACCCTCTCTCACCCCCTCCCGCACCCCTCTCTCCTCCTCCCTTTCCCCCCTCTCACCCCTCTCCCTCTCTCCTCACCCCTCTCCCTCCTCCCCTCCCACGCCACCCCTCTCTCCCCCCACCTCTCCCCCTACCCATCTCTGCCTCTTCCACCACTCCCCCTACCCCTCTGCCCCTCTTCCGCACTCTTATCCTCCCCCTTCCCTCACCACTATTCCCCCTCTCTCCCCCTACCCCTCTCCCCCTCCCATCCCACTCTTCCCCTGCCCCCCTACCACTCTCCCCCTCCCTCCAGACTCTTCCCCCTCTCCCTCCTCCTTCCCCTCCCTCCTCCCTCCTCCTCCTTCTCTCCCCTTCCCCCACTCCTCTCTCCCCCCTCCCCAATGTGTGTGTGTGTGTGTGTGTGTGTGTGTGTGTGTGTGTGTGTGTGTGTGTGTGTGTGTGTGTGTGTGTGTGTGTGTGTGTGTGTGTGTGTGTGTGTGTGTATTTGTGAGTATGTGTATATATACACACACTGATCTTTTTTTAATCTTGTTATTATATTGTTTACAGTGTACTATGTTTACATTCTGTTGTGCTGCTTGCAGTAAGAATTTCAGTGTTCTATCTGGGACATATGACAATAAAACACTCTTGACTCTTAACAATTTGTGTCAGGAGTGAAATGCCTGAGGATTTGGCTGCTTGCCTGGGCATAGCCATCAACGTTGGGGCAAGTGACCCTTGATAATCGCCCTTGTGTCGACCCCCCATCAGTGAGTGCAAACACATGATCAATTGGGGTGGAATTTCCTCTCCTCCAGTTCTAAACACACGTATGTTTAAAATAATAGTTCAGCCACCTTTTGTCACTGCCTTGGCGTTCATTGAAGATTCATGAATGGAGCAGGCCTGGTGTCCGCTGAACGTATCGGTGACAAATTTTGGGGGACATAATCTGGGGGACCTGGAGCAGACATTAACACTGTGCGTTAATATTTAAGGCATCTAATACCTCATCTAAGCACCTTGTCTGGATTGCTTGAAAAGTAGGGACCCATGACTGTCACATGTTGATTCAGTTTAGATCCGCCTTTCTCTCTGATGGAAGGTCATCATCTGAAATATTAACGCTGTTTAATACTTCCTCCATAGTTCCTAGCCAACCTGCTGAGACATGGATTCTGCCCACAAAATCCAAACCAACCGTCAAATATCTATGTTTCTCTTGTTAGTTCGACAATGTTAGCCCATTAACCTCCTCACTTGCGCATCTTTAAGTTGTGAGAGGAAATCAGAGCATCCAGCGGAAACCCACACAGTCACAGGGGCAATGTGTGACTGCCCACACAAATAGCACAAAGGGCAAGATTGAGAGCAGATTCCCAGAGCTGTCAGGCAACAGTTTACCAGCCGCTGCCTCCAACATCTTGAGTTTTTATTCCACTTCTAAACAGATATCCTTGCATAATAATCAGCTTATCGCACCTCTGGTTCATTGCCAGCTATCTTACGTCTGAGTCCTTAATTCTATTAAAGCTCAGAGTAGGGCTGCTGTTTTGTATTTTGTATTCACTGTCTTCCTTACTTATGTCATTCTTAGATGTGGAAGGCAGGGCGGATTAGGTCTAAGACGTGGAGATTCTCAGCAATGACCTTTGATTGATCTAATGCAAAATGTTTCAATCTTTTTGTTGGTTAGTTTTCAAGCTCTCATCACGAGAAAGGAAAATATAATGAATGCCAGCTAAGGCTGGATTTCAATCTCACATCTTGTTTACAAATATCAGAACATAGCTACTAGCAATTTCGCTTCATTTTAATAACTTCTGGCATGATCATAAAAGCATGGTTTAAGGGCTGATTCAAAATCTGGGAAGGTAAACAATTTGATTTAATGTTGAACAGGAACATATGCTGAGATAAGAACTATTTCAATCAAACTAAACTTTGAAATATTGTAAAGTCATTACATACTGCAATGCTGGAAATCTGAATAAAAAGTATAGAAAATGGTGCAGATACAATGTACCATCAGGTAACCATGGAGGTGGGGCACATGAAAATTGTTCAAATGAATACTCTACATCACATATTAGTGTACCGTGCAAAAACCTTGAAATCAATTGCCAAACTATATTTTATCGCCTTCTGAATTCAAGGAGAACTCTTTAAGCTTTTCAGTTTGTGATTTAATGTCATTGAGGAACCAATGTTAAATCCTCTGAAGAATGTTACGATTTTCACCATGTTTTGAGAGGTGGGGAACAATCCTCCCCATGTTTTGTGACCTAGCCACTACAGTCAGTCCCAGGTCGGCTGTGGCACCCAGGTCGGCTGGCAGATCTGGTTGTAGCGTCCAGGTCGCCTGCGTGCCCCGGGACTGGATGCAGTTCCCAGGTCGCCTGCGTGCCCCGGGACTGGTTGCAGTTCCCAGGTCGCATGCGTGTCCCGGGACTGGTTGCAGTTCCCAGGTCGCAAAAACTAACTGAAAAAAAATACGCCTGCGGGCCGGATGATTTTGGGTTACAGGCCAGATCTAGCCCATGGGCTGAAGGTTGTCGACCCCTGTCCTAAATGTTAGGCCTCAATGTGTCCCCCCCATGTTTTAAAAGCGATTTCCGCCTATGCTGGGAGACAACAGGGGAACAAAATCGCATCGAACCCGGGGTGCAAATTACTGTTTTTTTTTGTTTTTGAAAAAAATGTAGGAGATTGTTGAATCTGAGACAGGATCTCCACCACTGAACCTAAAGTGCTGCTTTAATTAGTTTTAGATGAGTATCAATGAGTTGAAAAGAAAGCCACTTATATTGCTACTTATATCAAAAAAAGCAAAATAATATTGGTACAGACAAACTTTCTATGCCATTTTGTTTTAATCTATTGCTAGCCCTAACTTTCTTTCACTGGTCATACCCACACCACTTTAGTTTTAGATTTTAGTTTTTGAGATACAGTGCGGAAACAGGACCTTCGGCTCAATGAGACTGCACCGACAAGCGATCCCCGCACATTAACACTATCCTAAACACACTAGGGACAATTTACACATACACCATGCCAATTAACCTACATACCTGTACGTCTTTGGAGTGTGGGACGAAACTGAAGATCTCGGAGAAAAACTACGCAGTCATGGGGAGAATAGTTTAATTGTTTACTGTATATCGTGTTGTTACATGTGAGCATGTATACATTCTTGGCTAATAAATTTTATTCAATTTAATTCAATTCAAACATACAAACTCCGTACAGACAGCATCCGTATTTGAGATCGAACCCGGGTCTCCGGCGCTGCAAGCGCTGTAAGGCAGCAACTCTACTGCTGCGCCACCTTACTGATTTTAATTTAAAGGGATATATTGTTTGTAAACTATATTTCACCATTATATTGTTTAAGAAGGAACTGCAGATGCTGGGAAATCGAAGATACACAAAAATGCTGGAGAAGCTCAGCGGGTGCAGCAGCATCTATGGAGCGAAGGAAATAGGCAACGTTTCGGGCCGAAACCCTTCTTCAGACAGCATCCGTATTTGAGATCGATCACCATTATATGTTAGACGCAGTTTGTATAATCTCCAGTGTATATATATTATTACATTAAATATCCTGATGCATAAGAAGTCAATTCACATCAGAGAATTCTCTATTTATTTTAAATTACAATAGGAAGCACAGAGTCCTATGTCTGGTGCCAAAGGAAAGATACTATTTTGATTGTCTTTCAGGTAAGGATAAAGTAATTACACAATCCTCCGATGACAGCCTTTTCCATTCACTGTCGAGCCTGCTAGTCTTGGTAGCTGGGTAATTAGGATAGTTTGGTGAAAGGATGAAAAACAGGCGCTAAATGGATGCTGTCTATATTATGCACATAATTTGGGGCCTAATTGCTGATTATCACTTGAATTTGCTAAAGGAAACACATTGAGTTTTAACACTTAATTAACAAGTGCTAATTAAGCAAATTTCTTGGAGTGGCATATGTGGGGTCCACAATTTGAATTCCATCCATTTAATTTGTGGAGTGCACCAATGGAAATCTCTGGTTTACCCATGGATATAACATTTAGTTTAGGATTAGTTTAGATCAGAGTTACAGCATTGAAACAGGCCTGCAGCAGCTTGTCTGAATAATTAGATAGTTATATTAAAATTATGTAATAATTAGATAGATAATGGTGGTTCCATATCTGATGTCTCCTACACACCATGCAGCAAATTATGATTTGGAAGCAGCACTAGATATTCCATTGAAAGGCTGCATATCAGCATAGATGACTCTTGTTGGCTCCACCCTTGTTGATGCATCTGGAATTTCTCACTGGAATTAATTTGCGGGGTTCAAAATGGGATTAAGATACGATAGGATGAGCAACTGAGTGAATTGCATCATTTGCCATATTTATATTATCTACTGGACTAAGTGGGACCCGTTGGGTCCCAGTCACATGGGAGGCCTGGGCCACCAACGCAACCTATTCCCCAACACAATATTCCACCACTCACCCGTTCCCCCACGCAACCCGTTCCCCCAATGCAATATTCCACCACTCACCCATAGCCCCTAACTGCGCAGGCACGGCTCATTTACCCTCATCCCCAAGCACTCCCTCCCCCTCTTCAAGTGTGGGAGAGGAGGGGGGGGGGGGGGGAAATGGGGTGTGTGGCGGGGGGTGTGTGGGGTGGGAGGGGAGGAGGGATGTGTGTGGACGGGGGGATGTAGGAGGGGGGGAGAGGGTGGTGTGGGAGAGGGGAGTGTGTGGTGGGGGGGTGTGTGGTGGGGGGGGAATTGGGTATGTGTGCGGAACGTGTGTGGGAGGGGGAGGAGGGATGTGGGGGTGTGGCGGGTGTGGGGGAGGGTGTGTGTGTGTGTGGGAGAGGGGTGTGTGTGGGCGGGGTGTGCGTGGGGGGGGTGTGGGCGGGGGTGTGTGTGGGGAGGGTGGGTTGTGGAGGGGGAGCGGTGTGCGGGCAGAGGGATTGTGGGGAGAGGTGTGTGTGAGTGGGGGAGGGGTGTGTGGGGGCGGACGTGGGTTTTGGGGGCGGGGGTGTTGTGGGGGCGGGGTATGTATGTGGGTGGGGTGTGTGTGTGGGTGGGTTGTGGGGGTGGAGGGTTGTGCGGGGAGGGGGGTTGTGGGGGGGAGAGGTGTGTGAGCTGGAGGAGGGGTGTTTGGGGGAGGGCAGGTTGTGGGGGAGAGGGGGTGTTGTGGGGGCGGGGGTAGGGGGGTTGTGGGGTTGTGGGGGATGGGGGGGTTGTGGGGGTGGGGTGTGTGTGGGGGTAGGGGGGTTGTGGCGGATGGGGGGGTTGTGGGGGCGGGGTGTGTGTGGGGCCAGGAGGATATATGGGCAGGGGGCTTGTGGGGGGATGGGTATATGGGCGGTGGGCGGTGGTTGTGTGTGGGGATAGAGGTGTTGGGCCGGGGGTAGTTGTGGGGGGAGAGGGGTTTGTGGGGGGAGAGGGGTGCGTGGGCGGGGGAGAGTGAGCTTGGAGAAAAGACGGGGAAAAGCCATGGGATAGAGGGGGACATCACGGTGGAGGGTGAGGAGCCAGCGAAGGGGACCAGAGGGGTAGTGGCTGGAACTGGCGGTGCGATGTGGACTCACCAGGATTAGAGTCTCCGCTTTCCGTTTGGCGACATCTCCGACGCTGGGCTGGGTCTCCCATGCTGGGCTGGGTCGGGTCTCGTCTCCGAGGCTGGGCTGCTGCTTGGGGCGGGGCTGCTTGGGGCAGGGCTGCTGCTTGGGGCGGGGCTGCTTCTTGGGGCGGGGCTGCTTGGGGCGGGGTTGCTTGGGGCGGGGCTGCTTGGGGCGGGGCTGCTTGGGGCGGGGCTGCTTGGGGCTGGGCTGCTTGGGGCGGGGCTGCTTGGGGCTGGGCTGCTTGGGGCGGGGCTGCTTGGGGCGGGGCTGCTTGGGGCGGGGCGGGGTTGGGCTGCTTGGGGCTGGGCTGGATTGCTTCTGGCCTCTCCGAAAGTCCGGTTGGAAACCTCCACCGGCCACCCTCAGCTCTAGTAAAGACGCGATGGTGCAGGAAGGGGCGGACATCCTGGGGAGTGACAGGGGAAGAGACTAATCCACACGGCGCTGACTGGCAGGAGAAGAGATCGATCTGCGCATGCGCATTTGTAAGATTTTTAAAGCTCGCTAACATTTACGACATTTACGACATTCAAACGATCGGATCGAAACTTGGTGGACGGTGAGTGAACTGGTGAAAAATCGTAGCGCTATCGTGAACCGTTTTTGTGCAAATAGAAAGACCGCGCAATCGGAAGATAAGAAGATTGGGGTTTTAGTTATGTATAGATAGATGGCACATCAGTGCTTTTAAATGTTGAGCATTGACTGAACCAAACAAGGATATAATCTTATTATGTTATTTCAACCAATATGTTGGAGTAGTTGTGACTTTTCCTACCAGTTTCCTACCACACTTTCGTGTCTTGACCTATTCCTTTTCTCCCGCTGAGTTACTCCAGCTTTTTGTGTCTGCCTTCAGTTTAACCAGCATCAGCTATTCCTCCTTACACAGGTTTGTAGGCTAAATGGTTTAGTAAAAATTGTAAATAGTCCCCTGTGTGTAGGATAGTGTTAGTGAATGGGGATCGCTGGTCAGCATGGACTCGGTGAGCCGAATGGCATGTTTCCGCGCTATATCTCTAAACAAAACTAAACTCAAATTTAAGAAGGTTGCAAAGAAAAACCTGGGATTTCTGAGGGATAAGATATACATGTATTTGGAATGATAGTCAGCATCGTTTTATATTAATTAATCTTTGTACCATCCCTTGTGGGAGATCATGTCTCATGAATTTGAAAATGGCATCCAAGGTAGATAGGGTTGGCGAAGAAGACTTTTGATACATTGGTCATCCTCAGACAGGGAATTGAGTATAAAAGTTAGGACATTATGTTACAGTTGTACAAGAAATTAGAAGGCTGCACTTGGAGTACTGTGTTCAGTTGTGGTCACCCTGATATAGGAAGTATGCCATTAAGCTGGAAAGAGTACGAGGATGTTGCCATGACTCCAAAGCTTAAGCTATGGGGAGAGGTCGGGCAGTCTAGGACTTTATTCTTTAGAGCGCAGAAAGCTAATGGGTGATTGTAGATTAGTATGTCTTTACTATATATATATATATCACCACACAGATTATGCATGCATGCTACATATTCCTTATGAAGTCCAGTCTAGATCTTCATCCCTCCCTGGGCACACCGGTCCTGTAGCCAGTGCGTCACTCTGTCTCTTTAGATTTGATGCAGACCATGGAGATGAAAGCATGTCGTGTTCCCTCTGCTTGTACTGCAATAAAGATTATGAGTTATAACCTCTATGTGTGGGTCTGATCATTCAACATGGTATCAGGGATCATGGACCCCTAACTTGCCTAGTTGGTTTCAGTTTATTTTAGCTAGGTGAGCCTGGTTGGTCTATATCAGTTCTTTAAAACTCATCGTCAGCCGATGCAAATTTCGAAATCTATGTGATAGTCTTATATGTGACAGACTGGTTTATGGTATTCTCAATGACAAGGTGCGTGATGAACTTATACGTGATACAGATCTCTGGAAAGGGCTGAGAATTGCTGTCGTGTTGCAGAAATGACAGATTCTCACACTAAATCTTTGGGGTCGGGTCCCCACTCTGCATATGATGCTTTTTGAAGATGGCGCCTGCCTGTGGCGACATTTTGCCAGCAGCTCAACAACAGAGAATTAATTATAGTTTCACTCAACTCACCTGGATCAGAGAAACGGCAGAAATCAGCAAAGATCTTATAGCAGAGCAAGATAGACCACTCCTCCGAAATCCAATGGACTGACATGTAGTACGTAACGGAACGTCACGGCCACCATTTCTTTAAGCGTAAGGGAGGGAGGAGAGAGATCGAGCGAAGAGAGGGAGAGAGAGATTCGAGAGAAGAGAGGGAGAGAGAGATTGAGAGAAGAGAGGGAGAGAGGGATCGAGAGAAGAGAGGGGAGAGAGGGATCGAGAGAAGGGAGAGGGATCGAGAGGGGAGAGGGAG